>NC_141027.1:69497500-69715000 GCF_052040795.2 Danio rerio
AGAGAAATGCTGCTGTTCTCAATCGTTGTTTACTTCACTAAATTGGTTCAATGGTGAAGGGATTGATCCAATATGCCCATTGAAAGGAGGTTTGCGAAGAAATGTCTTGTAAAAGTATTTTGTAATATTTTTACTACAAAAAATACTTTTCAATGTATTTTTGCCCAACCCAATATATATATATATATATATATATATATATATATATATATATATATATATATATATATATATATATATATATATATATATATATATATATATATATACTGTATCTTCAGTGTATAGTTTAAACAACACAATCTTACAGCAGTTCGAAACTTTTTGATTTAGTGGCTAATTCGTATGAATTTGTACAATCACATTTGTACAATTTAGTACGATTTGCTCATTCCCCAATGATGGATGGGTTTAGGGGCGGGGTTAGTTGCCACGCCTTTTTTTTAAAATCATACATTTTTGTACGACTGAACTCTATTATCACGAATTAGCCACTAAACTGACAAAAATGTAAAATAGTTACATTTCCTCATGAGATCAGGCTGGTTTGTGCAGTGCTTGTAAATAAAACAACATGCAGAAAAAATTAATAAAATGTTAAGAGGACAAAGAATCAAAAATCAATTTCTGTTTAACGAAGAGAAGATTTTCTCAACACATTTCTAATCATAAAAGTTTTAATAACTGATTTATTTTATCTTGGAAAACAGTAAATAATTTTTGACTAGATATTTTTCAAGATACTTCTATACAGCTTAAAGTGACATTTAAAGGCTTCACTAGGTTAATTAGGTTAACTAGGCAGGATAGGGTAATTGAGCAAGTCATCGTATAATCATGGTTTGTTCTGTAGACTGTCGGAAAAAAAAATTAGCCTAAAGGGGCTAATAATTTTGACCTTAAAATAGTTCATAAAAAAATAAAACTGCTTTTATTCTAGCAGAAATAAAAAAATAAGACTTTCTACAGAACAAAAAATATTATCAGACATACTGTAAAAAATTTCCTTGCCCTGTGAAAAATCATTTAGGAAATATTTAAAAAAGAAAATAAATCAAAGGGGGGCTAATAATTCTAACTTCAACTGTATTGCCTGGATTGCTCTTGAGATATAGATTTGTCAAATAAATCAAGAAATTGACCCCAAGTAACTAGTCCGTAAAAATCTGAGACTTTCCATCTGAATAACAGATATCATATCAGAAATCCAGATCTGGAATGAGGGGTTAAAGGTGATTTCTAATTATTTAGCAATAGTCTTTTAGCCACCACCATGCCTTGCATTAAAGACTCTGTTTTATTCAATAGTCATTTTTTAAACATTTTACAAAACATCTTAAGTGTTCAACAGAAAAGAAAGATAATTGTGCAGTAAACTGACCCCTTAATGATTTTTGAGATCCTAATAGCCTCTATTGCTGCATGAATCAATTAAGTTGTTACTCTTAGTTGATCGACTTTAATCTTTTGCTGTTTTTTTCACCATGTGTTGTCAGTAATTTGTTGTGCTGTAATCTTAAGCTCTCCTCTTTGTACAATTAGTGATTAAAAATGTGCTCAAATAATCTGCTGTTATTATATTTGTTATTAAATTCCTGACAAGGAAAAATTGGATAAATATCAAAACAATTATTTAGACAACTCTGAGGGGAAATATGATAAAATCACCTTGGTTTTTCAACAAATCCTCTTTCTTTTTTTTTTCCTTCAGGAGAAAACAGGCTTTAAAAGGATCAGATTTCTGGGATGGATTTCACGGAAATGAGCTTGACAAAGTTGACATCAGTAAACACGCATTAACTAGAGTTTATCAGTAAAGCAGGTGGGTCCAAAACACTCATTGTGTGCTCAAGTAATCTTACCTGATAACAGCATTCCATTGCCCCCACAAGTTTGCTCAGATGTAGTTCCTGCCTCCATGGGTTTCTTTTACACAGTCAAATGTTGAAAACCTCTTGAAGTAATAGCAAAATGGTGGGGATTAATTAAATGTCCTCTCTATTCAATATTATTAATTTATTTCAGAAAGCAAAGGGCAGTTCCATCTCCAGGCTCGAGGCAACAAATCCTTATGTCGTAGAACAGAATATTACAATTATTTTCTTGTTTTGAAATTCACAGTCTGTTGAGAACGATCAACATTTTTTCTTGCAAAATATTTAGATTTGTTAGTCAGGTTGTTTGGAGTGAATCATTCCCAGTGTTTACAATATCGATGGCAAACAGAACCTGCATCTGGGAGATCCATCACACTGGGAATATGGCTGTTTACATGATGACAGTAGATTTATCTCCAAGTATAATGTGGGCTCTGACGATTCGATTTAGCTGGTTTCCTATTGCATAAACATCTGGAACGCAAATATTTCTGTGCCTCTTTCATCTCCTTCTCTACCATGGGACTAAAATCTGTTAGTTTCCATTTCTTTGCTATCAAACTTTTTTCTGCATCATGCTGATATCTTGGTAAATCACATTCAATCTTTCTTGTCTTTCATTCACTTGTCATGTCTTTTTTTTTCTTACAACATTCGGTTGTATTTGTCATCCAAATGCTCATATTCTTGGATATTTCCACACCACACATTATCTGTGTTATTTGATCATTTGATTTAGGCAAGCCTTTGCCAAGAACATGCATAAATAAACATAAATAATGGCCAATGAAGGGAAAAGTACAGTTCTGGAGTCCACGGACAATGACTTCCTCAGACGAAGCAGAGAAAGAGATTAGGTTAACTTGCATATGACCATATGTAATTTATAAACAGACAGACAGACAGACAGACAGACAGACAGACAGACAGACAGACAAAGCATAGATGGATGGATGGATGGATGGATGGATGGATGGATGGATGGATGGATGGATGGATGGATGGACGGACAATCAGATAGATGGACAAACAGACAGACAAAGCACAGTTATACAATACAACTGACAAAACAGATATCATAGAGCTAGGGGAAGGGGATGGAAAGTAAAACTATATGTTTGTATGACAACGATTTAAACCAAAAAAAAAAGGTAAATGTTTTTCCCTTACACTTAAAAAAAGCGTTTTGACGTTTTAGTTTTTTTTAATTCGCATTGACACATCTTCGAAAATGATCAAAAACACTGTATTAAAAACCCAAAGTTTGCATACACTCTAAAAAAAGCAACATAGCCTTTTTTTTTTAAATGTCTGATGGTAAATCATACTAAACGTTTACTATTTTAGGTCTGTAAGTATTACCAAAATGATTTACATTTGCTAAACGCTAGAATAATGAGAGAATTTTTTGGGAGAATTTTTCACTAATTTCAAGACAGTCAAAAGTTTACATACATTTCCTTGGTATTTGTTTAGCTTTGCTTTTAAACTGTATAACTTTGGTCAAATGTTTTGGGTATCCTTCCACAAGCTTCTCAGACTAGTTTGCTGGAATTTTGACCCATTCCTCCTGACAGAATTGGTGTAACTGAGTCAGATTTGTAGGATTTGTCTTGCTCGCACAAGCTTTTTCAACTCTGCCCTCAAATTTTCTATAGGATTGAGCTCAGGGCTTTGTTATGGCCACTCCAAAACATTCACTCTGTTGTCCTAAAAGCACATTTTAACTAATTTGGCAGTATGCTTAGGGTCATGGTCTGTTTGGAAGACCCATTTGTGGCCAAGTTTTAATTTCCTTCTTGAGATGTTGCTTCAGTATTTCTACACAATGTTCTTTCCTCATGATGCCATCTATGCTGTGTAGTGGACCAGTCCCTCTTGCAGCTAAACAGCCCCACAACATGATGCTGCCGCCCCCATACTTCACAGTTGGGATGGTGTTCCTAAGCTTGTAAGCTTTCCCTTTTGTTCTCCGAATGTAACACTGGTTATTATGGCCAAACAGTTCAATATTAGTTCCATCAGACCACAGGACATGTCTCCAAAAATATTATTTTTCCCAGTGTAATTAAGCAAATTGTAATCTGGCTTTTTTTTGTTGATTCTGGCTTGTTGATTTTGCTATGTTGTCACACGAGGAAGCAGCGTGTTTGATGTTTTCCTTAAATACTATTCTACAGTATATTCTACAATTAACTCAAATGTTGTCAATTAGCCAATCAGAAACTTCCAAAACCTTGACACCATCATCAGAGCTTTTTCAGAGGCATAATCTTATTGTATGTAAACTTGAGAACAGTTATAACAATTTCTCTAAAAAAAATCTCTCTCATTATTCTGCTATTAAGCATAACAGAAACTAATTTGATAATCCTAACTTACCTGAAAGTGAAAAAGTTGTCACATTCACATCTGACTTTTTAAAAATGGTTATGTGCCTATTTATACAGTGTATGAAAGCTTTTGTATTCAATTGTATACCAGGCCAGTAGTTGTCATATTGTTATGTTCCTGTATGGAAGCAACGTGCCATTGGCGCTGGTGGGGATAATGTAGTAACGCTGTCAAACTGTTGAGTAACAACACTATTACATATACTCTGCTATTGTTGTATGTTTGTTTGCACTTTAACCTACATTTCCCTAAGCATACTTGATGTCATTGTTTTCAAAGAGTCTGGTTTTCTAATGTTTACATAGACCTAACAATGAAAAAAAATCTGAACTTGAGAACAGTTATAACAATTTCTCTAAAAAAAATCTCTTTCATTATTCTGCTATTAAGCATAACAGAAACTAATTTGATAATCCTAACTTACCTGAAAGTGAAAAAGTTGTCACATTCACATCTGACTTTTTAAAAATGGTTATGTGCCTATTTATACAGTGTATGTAAGCTTTTGTATTCAATTGTATACCAGGCCAGTAGTTGTCATGTTGTTATGTTCCTGTATGGAAGCAACGTGCCATTGGCGCTGGTGGGGATAATGTAGTAACGCTGTCAAACTGTTGAGTAACAACACTATTACATATACTCTGCTATTGTTGTATGTTTGTTTGCACTTTAACCTACATTTCCCTAAGCATACTTGATGTCATTGTTTTCAAAGAGTCTGGTTTTCTAATGTTTACATAGACCTAACAATGAAAAAAAATCTGATTTACGCATTTTTACCCTCTTAAAAATGCTGTTGTCATGTAAACTAACAAGCAAAATGCTTCATTTTCCCACTTTTCTCTTAAATTTACTTTTGAAAACACTATTGATTGGGTTTAGGGAAGGATGCTCACTAGGTGATTAGTACGACAAGCCTCGCCTTCTCATGGATGTCAAAATGTACTCTAGACAGCACCCTCTAGAGAGTATGTCATCTGAAACGTACAACAAAACGTACCCGGAGCAACGTATTTTATGTTTCCCATTTTTGCCAGAAAATCTTGTCTTGTAATGCCTCCTAACTGTTTATATCAAGCTCATTCTGAAAGCGTAGCCCTAAATGCATTTCTGCAGATCACAATTATGTAGCCAGAAGTGCGTATGGCTGCATTTCGTCTTTGAAATGAACGCTACGCTACATTCTTTTTCGTGCTTACTAGCTGACGGATTACCTCCATATGGAAGGCTTTTCCGCTAGTACCAGTTTGTTCAGTTGGCTCACCATGTACGTCGGCAGAGTTAACACATCGTTCAAGAGTTAACCATGGTGTCAGGGTTTGAGTCCGGTGAAGAACGGTTCTAGAAATCGGCAAAAACAGCATCCAAAAACTAAATAAATGAGTAAATAACAGGGTGAGAATGTGGTAAAATCTGAAAACATGGTAAAAATCAAGCAAAGGCTTTTCTTTTTCTGGAATGCTTTTGAAAACTGTCGGTTGGGTTTAGGGAAGGTGGTTGATGGCTGGTCAATCTGTGTTTTCGAAAACACTTGGTTGGGTTTAGGGAAGGAAGAGGGTGGGTCAGTCGATTGGTCAGTCAGTCAGTCAACTGCTGATTCTGGTGGATTTACGTAAGAACGACAGGCGGGAATGGCACTTGCAAGAGAAATTTGAGATCGGAAAAGCATACATAGCGGCCTCTGGTGGATTTGTGAAAACAAAAACTGCAAAAAAAAAACACCCTCTGGGATATATTTGGCACTTTTCAGAAATGTATATAGCGGTACGTTTTCAGAATTAGTCTGGGTTTATTTAAATGCTATGATTTGGAGACCCAGGTTGCTGGAACTTAGATATTTTTGTTTCATACACATAAATCTATGAAAAGATATGAATTTAAAACAAAGATTAAAAGTTTTGAAATAATTCTCTGTATAACTGTAAGCTGCTTCAGAGAAATAGGCATTAGTGAATGTGACCTAACCTGCAACTGCCTCCGAGAGCTACGACTGTTTATCATGGATGAAGCACACAATTCAATATTGTGTCACAGAAGGGAACCCTCTGTGCAAGATGCAGAATAAACAAGATGTGGAATTGGATTTTCTTATCAAACACTTAAATATTTATTGTGTGCTTGTCAAGCAGAAAGACTCATGTTTCTGATTCTAAAAACAGTATACATCATATTCTCTCAACGTAGTCCTGCAAGTTCATGTGGTCGATTCGATTGATAGAACCCCTTTAAGGGACGATCACGCTCATTCCAACAACAACAGCCCACCTCCTCTGGCAGGAAGAAAGCTCTTAACCACAAGCTCAGGCTGAGAGAATGCAGCCATTTCAGCCATTTGGAATTAAAGAGCCATGCCTGAAAGTGCTGTTTCATTGTGATCACTTCATGGTGACCTTACATTAAAGCCTTTTACATCATTATTCAATTATGACTGCAATAATCAATCATATACATGGGAGATGTTTTAAATAAAGTGCGGCATTACTTCCAGTTCTGCTTTGTTATTACACTGTCCATCAATAACACTAACATCTGTGAAATTAACCACAATCATTTCCGCTTAACTATTACTCACTTTTTTTTCTTCTTAAGAGGCTTTGGCCACATTCAGATTCTCGTTCTGAGTTTGTGGCAGGCAATTCCATCTTTGCATGGCTCCCCTGCTGCGATGTGGGACAAGTTGGCCCCCACATACAATGCCCCCTGGTGGGGTGAAAGATGGCCGACCCACTTAAGATCATTAATCTCTGCTTTTGCATTTTTATGTTTTTAATCATGCACTGTTCTCTCGCTTTGAAGTACTTTCAAGTTAAGACAAATTCAGGGATTTATTCTCTGGAAAGTTCTGTTCTCTCAAGATCATATTCGTAAGCCACCCTGAGAAGGATAGGGATTTGTGTCGAAACTGCTGCTGTGTTGTAACATGCACTGAGTGCCACTCTAAAGGGAATTCAACACCTGCAACCCCCTGAGCATCAAAGAAATCTCCGGACAGAGAAGGAGAAATCTATGATCAGAGAAAATGTTATATACAAATACACACCTACTTAAATTGTACTGCATGTAGTCTGGATTTTTTAAAATAATTTGAATACGTTTGGCCACAGTGAAGTTTTCTCTTACATTTGCTTTTGAAAACACTATTGGTTGGGGTTATGGAAGGATTTAGGTCAAAGGTTCTGTATGCAACATAGACTCATTCTGAAAATGTAGCCCTATTTCTAAAGATCGCATATTATGTAGCCAGAGGTATGTATGGCTGCATTTCATCTTTAAAACGAAGCCTACGGGGTGGTGTGACTGCATTGCTTTTGGCACTTATCAGCTGTCCCCACTTCAAGTGGCTTGTCGTGTACGTCTGAGGATTTGAGACGCAAAGCAGAGTTGACTGTGGTGATAGGGGTTTGAGTCTGGTGAGGAATGGTTTCAGAAAGCAAAAAACAGAAGGCAAAAAGTTAAATAAACAAGTAAATAACAATGTGAGAATGTGGTAATATCTGAAAACGTGGTTAAAAATAAAAAATAAAAAAAAACCAGCTGCCACTATGGCTTTTTTTTCTGGATTGCTTTTTCTAAACACTATCAGTTGGTTTTAGGGAAGTGGGTGGGGCTATCAGTTGGTCGGTTGGTCAGTCAACAGTGCCCTCTAGTGGATTTGAGCAAGAAGAGCAGGTGCAAATAGCACTTGTGAGAAATATTTGTGATCTATAAAAGCATTCACAGTGGCCCCTGGCGGATTCGCAAAAACAAAAACTGCAACAACAAAAAAACGTAGCTCCTCGGACGTACTTGGCACTCTCCAGAAATGTATATAGAATGTATATTCTCATGGACAAAAAATATAGCCTAAGCAATGCATTGCAGATTTGCACAAATGTAGACACTGCCCTTAAGTGGATTTATTTACAGTTAATTTAGATCTCTAAACAATTATCTTATTATTCATCTTTTATTGATTTAGGCACATTGCAAATGTTTTAGTGCATGTGTGCAAAGAGTAAGTACAAATTCTGTAGTTTGGATTTGGTTTGCATATGGCTTGTTGATCAAAACTTATGAGTTAATTCTCGTTTAAAATCTCACAACTTCTCAATATTTTTTCATTGTGTAAGCCATCACATTCAAAACAGTCTGGTCAATTATCAAACATTTGGATCACACTTCTTTTATGGTCTGATTGTTAAATTTAAGTTAAATTGCATCTACATGCCAACTAATTCTCATTAGATTATGAGTAGACTGTTAGGTTGGGGTTGGGGTTAGAGTTAGTGTAAGTTGACATGTACTTGCAAAGTATCTTAGTCCGTTAAATGTCTGTTGAAGGAGCAGTATCAACAGATATTAACTAGGCAGTCTACTACTCAAATTGACCCTCATAACAAAGTGTCACTTTTTTATTTTTTATTTATTTTGAAAATGGAGAACTTCCACAATCCTGTAACCTCATGTATCAACGCTGCGTACGCAGAAATGCTTTAAGTACGCCAGGTTTCACGCTCACATTTGGATTTACTAACGATGAAATGAACCTGAGAATGTGCGTTGGTCCACGCCAACATCATGCTTAGCGTACGTTCATTTCTTGTATGTGTCTGTTTTAATTCCATTGGCAACTCCTAGAGGCAGTTGTGTTAAATTGCACACTACATCTTTGAGCCGTGCAATGGCAGCTGTGTGAGACGGGTTCATCCACATGTCTAGCAGGTATATAAGGTTTCCATACTATGCAGTTAACCAGCCAAGCATTAAATAGCAATTTGAAACGGTCGCCGGTTTTCCAAATGTAATCGGACCAATCGACTGCACGCAAATTGCACGCACATTGATATAAAGATGCCACCTGAAGACGAATTTGTATACATGAATCAGAAACATTTCCATTCAATAAATGTGCAAATAATATATGATGCACACATTTATTAATGATTACTACTTGTCTTCCTCGTGATGAAGAGTAGCTAAAATGATATGTCTGATATGTAGCTGGGGAAAAAAAGAACGCCTTCATCAGATGCTTGATTCGAACCGAGTTCATGCTTGAACGTGTCAAAACATATTGCCATGCGTTTTACGAGCTACGCCCCTTAAGCTGTTGTTAAAGACACTATAAAATTTTATAGCTTTACATCGCACTATTTCTTTTTAAAATCCACTCAGTGCCATGTTCAGACCCAACTGTGTTAACCGCATTAGCTAATCTCTCCCACTCTGTTTTTCTTTTGTTATTAATTCCGGAGGACAAACTTGCAAATAACACCATTTTTCTCCAATCTACCTCCGAAAGCAGCACCTCCAAATCACAATCTGTTCGAAATTTCTCTTTTTGCTTGCTTTTGCCATTGCTTTTTCGTTGGGTTTTGCCAAAGTATAGTAATTAGCATATTCATACAGGGAAGGAGGCAGAGAGGGGTTTTGCGCTCGTGCGCTCAGTTCATTCGGATGTACAAAGAGAATATGCGCGTCATACAGCTTTGTGCGTACGCAATGTTTTTGTATGATTTCAACGCAAGTCTTCATACATGAGGCCCCATAATTGCAGCATCATGCATGTGGAAGACTTCCTGATCAATAAGAGCAACAGGATGTTCACCAAGAATATTTTTTCATGGATGTTTTTTTTTTTTTTTTTTTTGTAGTGTTTTTGTTTATTTGTATTGACATAAGCAAGAGTGCACTTTAGGGATGTAACGGTATTGTAAATACCGTCATACCGCAATATTATTTTTTTTCGATATTACCGTAGTCGCATGACTCTGTAAAACTATAGGTCTTCTGAGAAAATTTGCTCAGGCGAATGAAGTGAACGGGAGGTACCGGAAACTACAATTCCCATCAGCCCAGGCTGGGCCATAATCCCTTGCGGTCTGTTGTCGCTACAGATCCAGTAATGCGGAAATGGAGTGTGCTGCTAGAAGCGGGGATCAAAAAGAGCTGGAAAATCCTAAAGCGGGTGTTGTCGCCGCGCGCGTACTGAATAGTGGTGTTGTCGCGCGCGTACTGAATAGCGGTGTTGTCGCGCGAGTTCTTATCAGCTGTGTTGTCACGCGCGTACTGTAAAGCGGGGACGGAGGGTATGTCGCGTCGCGGGGGCACTTTTGATCATTTTGGAAGGGAACTTTCTATCCAAGACTAAAAAGGGCATGTGCTCTGCACAGGTTGAGCCCTATGTGTGCACGTGCCTGCAAGTTGGGGAATACGACTAATAACAGTCATGGGGACTGCAGAAACACAGCACACTGTTCAGATTGAATTGATAGATCTCTATCTCACTCATGGTTTGTCCTCTCAAGTGGGGGAAAGACAATGCACAACGTTACCCACTGCTGTCAACCTGGGCCAAGTCATATCTCTCTTGTCCCAGAAACCTCAGTCCCAAATGAGAGGGTTTTTTTCTGTTGCAGGGGACATTGTAAATACCCAGAGATACCAGCTTTTACCAGATTATATTTATATGATAATTTTCCTTTAAACCCATCTCTAAGTGAGTGAGTGATTAAATGTTGAATGTGATGAGTTTTCAACAATACTAAATTGAAACTTTATTTTTTTACATGTTTAATATTTTTTTGTTATTAAAATTGAAGTTCCTGTTTCAAAGCTTACAGATAGATGACTAATTTGTATGTCATTGACACTTTTGGCACTTTTTTGGAGTATTTTCATAAGTTTTGTTTTTTCCTGTAAATGATTCAATAAATACCGTACCGTGGCATTCATACCGAGGTATTACCGTACCGTGAAATTCTGATACCGTTACATCCCTAGTGCACTTTACTTGTGATACATTCTTACAAAAATAAATGGACTGTATAAATACAATTTTTTTTCTATGTGCTATTGACTTCTCTCAACTAAAAATCTACATCAGATTTTTTTAAAACCTTAATTTCCATGGTTGGCTGTCGTGGTGAAACAACTTATCATTTTGACCGGTGTTGCTCACACAATGACAGACACATTATATTTTGGTGGCCTTGGCCAAATTACTGACACATTCAAGAGTTCACACTAAGCTTATGATTTATACTTGATTGGCATGCTGTCCCGGGAGAGAGCCCTGAGCTCAAGGGATCCTTGAGCCCAGGGGTCCCCCCTTTGCAGGGCGAGGGGAGATTGAGCTCAGGTCAAGGCCAAGGCGAACTTCCTGAGAGTAAGACATTATAAAAAGTTTTAGGCTTATTTTATCTAAGAAATAGAGCACATTTGGATGGTGGAAGGAAACCGGGGAACCCGGGGGAAACCCATGTGGACACCGGGAGAACATGCAAACTCCGCACAGAAATACCAGATGGCTCAGTGAGGACCCAGAGCAATAGGTATTCTTGCTGTGAGGCAACAGTGCTAGTCACTGGGCCAACGTGCCGCCCATTCTAGATAAAGGGGGAAGAAGGGGAGGAGGGAGGTTTCTTCCAGACAAAGACAGTTGTAGAAAGGATATGAGGATATATATACATGACTTGGGATCCTTTGATTGGAGGATCTTGGTTAGCTAATGTGGACCAGCTGGGTCATTCATGAGCACATGCTCCTGTCGAAATTAGTTTAAAATTACACTTCACATAACTAGGTTTTGAAGCATGAATACAATTTTTTGGGTGAGTAACTACATTTTGCAGATGTGCAATAAAGTTCTAAGTAGCCAGCAAACTGTTTTGACATTTGCACTCCCAGTTTAGAGAATGTTAAGACTGTTTCAAAAAAAAAAAAAAATTACCAAAGCAATTGAGAAAACTGTAAACCAATGTTTCCCAGCCCTGTTCCTGAAGGCACACAAACAGTATACATTTTCAACCTCTCCCTAATCAAACACACATGAATCAACTCATCAAAACATAAGAGACTCCAAAAGCTGAAGTCATTGGGTCAGATACGGAGACAACCAAAATATGTACTGTTGGTGTGCCTCCAGGAACATGGTTGGGAAACATTGCATTAAAGCATAATATAAAAATGTAATGTCCTGCAAGTTGCAAGGTGGGGAAAGTTGCATGGTGTAAATTGCAGTTTGTGTGTCAGGGTGTGTTACGCTGCAGTCAGAGACCACCAAAACTATGACATGTTTTGTGTGGGCTGCAACAATTTTTAAGTAGGTTGTATGTGTCAAAGTAACATCCACATGAATGCCAAGGTTTCCCATTGCCCACACTAGCTATGTTTTCATCCAGAAATGCAAATTTATGCACAAATCTGGAATCATCACAAAATTAACAGCATATATTATAAATTATTAAAAATAAAAATGGAATTTGCTGTGATAATAAGTAGACTTTTGGAGGCGTGAGACCACTCTTTGGGAGCATACCCAATCAAGACAGTTTTGGAGGTAATATTACTGAACCACTTTGAAGACAGACTTTGGCTAACTGTGCATTCACACCACCATCAGCAAGAGCGCCAAAGTAGCTCGAAGTCATTCATTTTCAATGGGAACTAAAGTTAAATTACAGAAATTTACTGTAAAATAGCAGATGTTAAATTACAGAAATTTACCGTAAAATAACAAATGTTAAATTACAGAAATTTACAGTAAAATAACGTCCATTAAATTACAGAAATTTACATTAAAATAACAGACATTAAATTATAGAAATTACCATAAAATAACTTCCATTAAATTACAGTAATTTACCATAAAAAACAAACATTAAATTATGAAATTTACTTTAAAATAACTGCCATTAAATTACAGAAATTTACCTAAAAATAACAGGCGTTAAATTACAGAAATTTACCGTAAAATAGCTGCAATTAATTACAGAAATTTACCGTAAAGTAACAGATGTTAAATTACAGAAATTTACCAGAAATTTGAATTTAAGGAAATTTCTGTAATTTAACGTCCATTCTTTTATTGTAAATTTCTGTAATTTTACGGCTTTTATTTTACGTAAAAAATATGAAATAATGTTTTTTTTACAGTGTAGCACAATGTGTTTGATTGGGTCTGGTTCTGTTTGGACCAAAAAGTTGCCTGTGAAAACACCAAACGGAAAAAAGCTGACTGAAAAAAGAGATTGTGTTCTGCACCTGTGTAAAAAAAGGCACTTTTCCACACCCGTGGAATATAGCAATTTTCTTGTTCAAAATGTGAAACTTACAATGTGAAGCTTCCGATGCAACCATTATTACAGTAATTGTCACTCACCACGGAGGGTCTGATAATCTAATAATGTCTAAATTTCTAATAATCTAATAATGTCAAAATAATCTCAAATTTGCAAATGTTTGAGAAATGTAGAGAAATTACAGCTGGGCTCTTTTGGTTTGAATTGTTTACTTGCTGCTTTACTTCACTACATTAGACTCTGAATAACCAGTCAGAGTGATCTCTTTAGTCGATGACCGACCCTGAATCTACATGCTGAATCGGCCAACGAGCTCTAACAAGAGGCGAACTCACCAGACCAACTCTGACCAATAGATCGAAGAAGCCTAACGGCTAACCATATCCTTAGTGTGTCTTGGACTTAATGCCCATGCTGGAATTTATTCGAAAAATATGTTTCCATTGTAGTTTATGCTCATTTTGTCTTATTAGATGAAAAAGTTTATCTCAGTTTTTCCATTAAGCATTTTTTTAATGCCATACCCCAAAATGCTCATAAAAATAAGTGGATGGAAACATTACTTAGGGCGTACTCACATATGTAAAGTTGCCTTAAACCAGGCCGAAGCACACTTGTCCCCCCTCCCGTCTCTTCTGATGGCCCGCACTCACATTGCACTTGCGCCTGAGCATGCTTCCGTCATCCATGATGTGCTGTTCAGCCAGAAGCGGTCTAGCTCAGCACAGTGGAGATTTCTTCAATTATATCGTTTTAGTTGTTTGGGATGCAGTGACACACATAAAATATTTCGCCAAACAGATCAGCCACCTTTGACGCTCAAAACAATCATAAAGTCCTCGTGCTGCAGGTATTAGGAGGTCTTCTGAAGGTGTAGCTGTGGTGCAGTGACTCTTCGACAGACATTTTGCGTTCATTGAACAGTAAGAATGATTAATAAATACATATGAAACAGTCTTTTAAAAGTCATGTCTTATCTTCAGTTTTGGGCTCAGGCGCATTTTGCACTCACACTACAAGCGTACTGCACCAAAGCCCAAGTGAACCACGCTCTGTCACACCTCTTCCAATCAGGCCAGGGCCGGCCAACTGAACCGTGCCTGAGCCCGATTCAGAGCACTCACACTTCTCAAACGATCCGGGAAACGGGCCTAGGCACGGTTCGAATAGCATAGTATAAGTATGCCCTTAGTCTCCGCTAGCCTGCTTTCCTCCCCCAGTGCATCTTGGAGCCAACCGTAAATAACACACACCTCCTGTCATACACTTAATCTAAAAGTAAATGTGAGAAAACAAGATCCTCATAGGCACTCTGTGTTGTACTGAAGCTATATTGACAACTTCTGACAACTCTGGTTTGCCCAGCATTATGTTTTACAACACTTTAAGTGTGATCAGGCCAGATGGTCTTTACTCCTCACTTGCATTGTGTGCCCATGACTCTGATGCCAATTTTTTGGTTGTCCATCTTTGCAACACATTTGTTATGCTCTACTAGGAATATCTCAATACTTTCCATTTCAGAGATGCTCTGACCCAGTCATAAATATTTAGATTAAAAGGTGGCACGGTGCTTAGCACTGTCTCCTTACAGCAGGGGTCAGCAACCCCCGGCTCTAGAGCCGCATGCGGCTCTTTAGCGCTGCCCTTGTGGCTCCCTGGAGCTTTTTCAAAAATGTTCAAAAAGATGGGGAAGGTTAGTATATATTTTTGTTTTAATATGATTTCTATAGGAGGACAAACAATTTTAACGTTTTCAAATGCTGTAAAAGTGTGTAGAATTAATATTTAATTTCAACATTTCTGTCAACGAAGATTTGCGTCATAGCCTGCAACACAGGTTTCCATCAGCAGGGCGGGATGCCAGGCAGGTGGCTGTTGTAAACAAACCGGGAGATATTAAAGCATGGAAAACCTTTCACAGATGGTGAGTACATGAAGGAGTCTCATCATCATATTAGAACACCTATTTGCAGACTTCAAAAACAAAACCAAAATAATACAAAAATTAAAGATATACCCCTCTCCGCTAAGACAGTGAAGGAAAGGGCTATTAAAATGGCAGGTAACATCACAGATCAGCAAACCAAGGACATTAATTCAGTGCCAGCATACTCAATTGCCTGTGATGTGACCGATATTCAATGCGCTTTTATGCAGGTATGTGAACTCTGATGGGCCGAAAGAAGAAATGATCAAATTAATACCACTGGAAGACCAGAGGCTGTGCTGAAGTGATTAAATGACAACAAAATAAACACCAGCCACCTGATTTCAGGGGCTATTTAATCATGAAGGCTCATTATGTATTTGTAGCCAACTTAGTCATTTTTATAGTAGGCTAATATAGCTACTATAGATACATACAGCATGTGTTTCCTTCATTATAAGGCTTATATAAGGCTTTACATTTTTTGCGGCTCTAGACATATTTGTTTTTTGTTTGTTTTGGTCCAATATGGCTCTTTCAACATTTTGGGTTGCCGACCCCTGCCTTACAGCATGAAGTTTGCTGGTTCGAGTGCCGGTTAGACCAGTTTGCAATTCTGTGTAGACTTTGCTTGTTCTTGGGTTTAAAAGAGATTTAATTTTCAGTTATACAGCATTTACTGATTTCATTGCACTGACACTATTAGATCTGAATGAAAATTGACTTATAATTTGTTCAATTATTTTCCTTCGGCTCCTTTCTTTCTTCGTCCCAGGGTCGCCACAGCGGAATGAACTGTCAACTTATCCAGCATATGTTTTACACAGCGGATGCCCTTCTAGCTGCAACCTAGTACTGGGAAACATCCATACAAACTCATTCACACACATACACTACGGACAATTAAGCTTATTCAGTTCTCCTGTAGCCTATGTATTTGCCACTGTGGGGGTAACTGTAGCACCCAGAGGAAACCCACGCCAACACGGGGAGAACATTCAAACTCCACACAGAAATGCCAACTGACCTAGCCAGTAATCAAACCAGCGACTTTCTTGCTGTGAGACGACAATGCTAACCACTGAGCCACTGTCACCCAATAGATTTATTATAGAATAATTGTGACTTATAAGCTAAATATTATGCTGACACTATTTTCTGAATTGTAGCTAATACTGTAGTATTGACTTCAAATAGGCATTGATTATATTTGTTTATTACTATAAAGCTACTTTGATATATATATATATATATATATATATATATATATATATATATATATATATATATATATATATATATATATATATATATATATAGTGCTGAGTTGATTTTTTTGGTAAAATGTGCTCATTAAATATAGATATATATAAATATATAATAATCTGGTTGAAAGTGCATTGGATAAGTATATAAGGACTTGAAGGGATAAATCATAACAATTTTTTATTTTCACTATTTATTCAATTTTAGGTGATTTTCAAAAAGTGTTGTGTAGTTACTTTAATTAATGTTATGTCACTTAAGAAAGTAAATGTGTCACTAAGTTAGTTTGTAAGGGAAGCAATATGTGCTATATTTTTCAAGATTAAGATTGTTATATATTACTTTTTTACCCAAAACTGGTTACAAACCTTTAGGCAACAAAGGCTCACTCATAGGCCTATATACTATACATATTATACTATATATACTATATATACTATATATAATATATTTTGTAGCCAGAAGTACGTATTATAAAATGTTTTAATAACATTTTATAACCAAGCAACGTCTATAAAAACTGAATGTTTTGAATGTTTTAACAACATTCAAACAAAACCTTTTTAAAATTCAATTTGAATTATAGGAAAATGTCCTTATATTAAAATAATGGGAAATTGACATTTTTTAATAATGTTTTAAATAACGTTCTGAACTGGGTAAGCTAAATTGTCCATAGTGTATGTGTGTGAATGAGAGTGTAGGTTGTGTTTCCCAGTAATGGGTTGCAGCTGGAAAGGCATTTGCTGCGTAAAGCTGTGGTCACACTGCACTTTTCTCCCCATAGACTTCCATTCATACGCACGCAAATGCGTCAGACCGAAAACTCAAGCTTGTGAGACAAGTTTACGCAGTTCGCTGCATTTGAAAGTTCAAGCTTGGTGAACTCTGACCTGCGAAATCGCATCACATGATTGCGTGAGACCAATCGAAGATCAAAACATGACCTCTCTGGACAGAGAGTTAAAACATGGACCAATCGCTCGCTTTTTTTAATGTCCAACCATCTTGTGTATTGCAGTGCTGTTCAACAGAATTTTACTCACACAAACTCTAGTGTGACTGCAGCATGAGTTGGTGGTTCATTCCGCTGTGGCGAACCCTTATTAAAAAAGCAACTAAGTCGAAAAGAAAATAAATAAATGAATGAATAACGTTCTGAGAACATCTATATAATGGGAGAATGAAACGTTATAACGTATTAACGTTATTATAACCAAACAAGAACATTAATACAACATCTAAACAACTGGACATTTCAAACATTTTAAGAACATTCAAAGAAAACATTAAAGGGAACATTACAGGAATTTTTTGTAATGAAAAATTACTATCTGAGCTATCAGACTCTTGGCAGAGTGACAGTAGAAGAAATTTCAACTAAGAAAACTAATAGAGTGAACTCTATTAACCTGTATCATTCAGGATGAATCTGAGGACTGTGAAACGGGCCACTCAGAGAACACAGGTGTTCATATGACATATGATGTCCCCGTCCACAACCAAATAGTCTGTCTTAAATTAATAAGGTTCAGTGCTTACAGTGATCAGATTAATTCCGCCAGCGTTTTCTAAACCTGTATTAATCCCTGTAATCCTCAGCAGTTTCACCGCCAAGTGCTTTAATCCTCTAGCCACCAAGTGAGGAAAAAATACATACAGTTGAATCATTCACGCAGTTCAGTTCCGTCCATCATTCCAACTTTCATAATTTCACCACTGTGCAAACAGTAACAAACAGAGACCCTTGTTGAAATCTAAACAAGTAACCAAGGGATCTGGCTCTATTTTGTGGGTTAGCTGATCCCAAAGGTTCAAGCTAATCAAGAGTAGCGTGTTCAGCTGCGAGCTGTGAGAGATCCCATATCGCTATTAGCATAAAATAACACCCAACACCTCATGCGTACATCCTGTACATTTCAACACAGCTTATAATGTTATACACTAGAGGTAAAGAATGAATAATAATTGCCTGTGCAAATGAAAAAGGATGTAATACTACTGAGGTGAACAGTGCATGGATAATGTGAGAATTGCCTCTAATATCCTCTTCACACTCCACAACGTTTCAGTGATCACTGAAATCGTTTTTAAAATCAGTCTTAGAGGAATTCTACACTACTGAAAAAGGAGGATGAAGTAATTTTTTTTTTAGACACTAAGCACTGAAATACATGTAAATGGCATGGCAAATGATTCATTCGGTACCATGGCTTTACCATCTGTTGCCATCACTGTAGCAAAGCCCGTTATGAGGAATGAGTAAACCTGCCATTAGATGGAGCTCTTCTAAATGAATATTGGTAGAGTGGATCTGACTGCTGCATTTTTCAGTGGGAGATGAATTAGCAGATTTTGGTCACGTTTCAACATTTTGTCAGCTGTTCCGCTTTATATGTAACAACAAAAGAACATTGCCAAAAACATAATATTTAATAGTATTTTTAGTGTTGGAAGCAGTTTAAAATAAAAATATAATAAGGTTGTAAAATTATATTCGGATGCCTGTAATAAATTATATCACAACATATGACAGAAGTGTGAGTGGAGAGTGGATTGCACAATATGACTCCCCTCTAAAGGACATCAAAACAACACTGTAAAACTCAACAGTCAACTTTATCAAATGAAATGAGTGTGGTTAACTCAAAATTGACGAAGTTAATTCTACTCATTTGAAAAGAGTTTTAAACTTAGTGTTGAAGGTAATGAGTTAATTAAATATCTCATTACTTTAACTTAAATGGAGTAAGTTCACTACTTATATAGATTAGTTTTTAACTAAAATGGTTTGTAGCAATCGGTTTTCTCAAGCGATTTTTTTTTCTATGCATTTTTAAAAAGAGCACAATTGAACAGGGAAACCCCTGGCAATATTGTTTATATAAGGGGTGCTCAATCCTTTTCCTGGAGATCTACCTTCCTACAAATTTCAGTTGCTACCCATATTAAACACACCTGCCTGTAATTATCACGTGGTGTCCAGGTCCTAATTAATTGGTTCAGGTGTGTTTGATATGGGTAGCAACTGAAATCTGCAGGAAGGTAGATCTCCAGGAACAGGATTGAGCACCCCTGGTTTATATGATTTAAAACTGCTTTAAACAAATTATTAAACTTATAGAAATTACAGTTAGTGATAATTCATTGACATACATTTCACTTGTTGGTGATATATTTAAATGCAGATCATTAGAAATCACTCTCTAACGCCTAACAAGCTACATCTTGAATCATTAATGTTGCCAAATCTTAAAATAAAAACATAAGAACAAGCAGACATTAATTCAATGCAAATCTTTGTAAGAAATAACCAAAACACAAATCTAAATATTGCAACCAGCGTTTGAGACCAAGATTGCTTAAAAGACTGGTGTTGTTTATAAAAAGAGGACATGGCAACACTTCAGAGGCATGATCTGATGCAGCCTTCCAAACTATAATGAAACACAATGCCTATTCTGACCATAGTTTAGTTAAAGGCAGAGAAGAAAATAACTACTTTGGTCAAAACTAGCAGATATACCAAATATTCATTCAATGCAATTTCAGAAGTCGTGTTCTGTGCACATTTAAATGAGGAAACTCACTCCCATCCCGAGTGTTGTGTGTGATCAGTTACAAAGAACTATAGTTACTGTAATTAGATTACTTTTCTGATGAAAAAATTAAGTATTTTAACGACAAAAGATCTAATTGTTCCATATAAATCAATTCGGAGAATCAGAGCAATTGAATTTTTAGTTGGATTAATTACATTTTTTTAACTAAAGATCATTAAATGTGTCAGAACATTGCAGAGTAAAAATTGTCTGTATATAGTGCATGAAATATAATGTGATAATCAGAAACATCATCATTTTAATTTGCCTTTAGCTTAGTCCATGCTTTATCAGAAGACACCACATACAGTTGAAATGAACTGCCAACTACTCAGGTATATGTTTTACCAGCAGATGACATTTTAGCTGCAACACACCACTGAGAGTATAAGCACAAGTACTGGGAAACACACTATATATGGCCAGTTTAGTTTATGCAATTTACCTAACGCATGTCTTTGGACTGAGGGAAATTTGAGCACCCATAGGTGTTCTACGCAGACATGGGGAGAGCATGCAAACTCCACACAGAAAGGCCTCCTGGTCCAGTCTGAACTCGAACCAGCAACCTTCTTGCTGTGAGGCGGCAATGCTAACTTAGCCACCTTGCCACGTTTGCAATTTGGTACATATTTTGTTTAAAGTGTTAATAAAAAATGTGAAATGTCCTGTTTGACTCAAACTTAAAGAGTTTTAAGAGTTCACTTTCAATTGTCTATATGCATTGCGATTTACGTGGACTTTTAGTGTTGAGTCAAGGAGTTAAATAGTAATTGTAATAGGGAAAAGTAATTGAAATACAATTTTAATGAGGTAATTGGTAATTAGACTACTTTTTAAAAGTAACCTAACCAGCATTAGTAATCACTCGTGAAAAATATCCCTGTTTGCATTGTATATGTGGTCTTGTATGTAGGGATGGATTTAGAGATTTAAGAGCCCTCAGCAAATTCAGCCATGGGGCCCAAGTCCTGATGTGCTCCCTTTGTACTTATATTTAACTTTTATTTATTTTGTTTATTTTTAAATATATCACTTAACCCTTTTCTACGTTTTATCTTAATGCATTCTCTACATTTTAAATGATTTGTTTCCTTAAAATGAATTTACAACTAAAAATAATTTTGTAAATTTGACTGCTGGACTGCTCTATGAATTGGGATGGTGGATATTTTGTTTTATAATATTATTATTACATAACGATACATTATTATAATAAATAATATTACATTTTATTGCATATTAAATAATATTTAATTATGTTCAAATTTTATTTGCTTGACTCTCACTATACAAAATATGATAGAAAACGATGTTATATATTGTTTATAGATCATTTATACTTCTAGATATTTATTGGGGTCCCCCAGATTTTCTGGGACCCTAAGCGGCCACTTACCTCGCTTATTGGTTAAATTCACCCCTGCTTGTATGTTATGTGGTGAGTAAAATAGTAGCAAGTTTGCACTTTGGGGTGAACCATGCAGTTTAATTTAAAACCAATAATAAAAATTATTTCTTGATTTTAGGCGGGGCAGTGGGTAGCGCTGTCACCTCACAGCAAGAAGGTCGCTGGTTTGAGCCCCGGCTGGGTCAGTTGGCATTTCTGCGTGAAATTTGTGTGTTCTCCCCGCGTTTGCCCGGGTTTCCTCCAGGTGCTCCGGTTTCCCCCACAAGTTCAAAGATGTGGTATGGGTGAATTGGGTAAGCTAAATTGTTCATATTGTATATGTGTGAGAATGAGAGTGTATAAGTGTCTCCCGAGTGATGGGTTACGGCTGGAAAGGCATCTACTGCGTAAAACATATGCTGGATAAGTTGGCGGTTCATTCCGCTGTGACGACCTCAGATTAATAAAGGGATTAAGCCAAAAAGAGAACGAATGAATGAATGATTTTCTTGATTTTAGCCCCATAAATGTAAAGTTTACAATATAAGTGATTTTTATAACCACTACCGTACCCTATATATAAGAGGGTATGATAGTGGTAACAAATCACTTTTAACAATAATATAATTATAAATCTATCTAAAAAAAATAAAAGACTTCAAATTGTTGTCTAGACAAAAACATTTTTAACGCCATTTCAGGCTTTTGTGGTTGCCAAGTAAGGTGAATCCCGATCTCTTTAAAATCCACTTCCGGCTTTCCCAGGTTCCGATCTGAATTCCTACTGCTCTCTTTCTCTCTCAGTGAGATCAGTGAAAAATATCTCCAACCGTCCGGACTGACTCTCTCTCTCTCTCTCTTCACCTTTACACATTATGTCTGCGCTGACGCCTCGCATTTCGCTACAGTCCAGCTTGGCGTTGGTCTAATCTCGGAAATATGGATTGACTTTGATTTTTCTCGGTCGCCTGTTGAAGTTTCAAAGCGCATTTCTGCGACTGGTCGTGTGTCTCTGCTCAACGAGCTTCATGTTTCCTTCGGCAACTTTCGGAAGTAACTCGTTCCGGATGTGTTCACACTGTTGAACTGCTCCGTGCGCACGATCAGAGGGATTTTAAATAAGGATTGATTCCGTGGCTTTTCACACTTCTTTTATTCGTGTTTAAAGTGATGGCGGAGCGGGGAGCCCGGCTGCTCCTCTCTCTTTTCTGCCTCACGATCACAGTTTCACATGCTGAAAAAGGTAAGAATGGGATTGAAGAGCATTCAAACTTTCTGCGGCGCAGCCCGCTCCCTGTTGTTCCCAAGAGTGTGAAATATGTGTAAATATGTGCAGGAACGAGTGTGTGTGACTAACATTTTAATCTCAACTAACTTTGAAAATCAATGGTATTTATCCAGTTCATTGAACACGTACTGCTGACAGCCCCATAAATCAAAACATTACGTCTAATCCAGCCGTGGTCTTCATATTTGCTCTGAAAATCTCATTAATGGAAAATGTATGATCTGCATTAACACCTTAACATGTCCACCTGAATAGAAAATCTCATTATTATTAACAAATGAGTCACCAAACTGGCTTGTTGGAAAACAGCCTAAATGATTGTTCATTATAGGCTAATAACCTAATTTCTATTGGGCTTAAAGAGTGTTTCTTTTGCATCATACTACACATAAGAAGTTTATATTAGGATTTTAAACATTGTTGTACAGTGCAGATATGCTAGAAGTTGAATTTGTTTTTCAATGCATGCTTGAAAAAAAAATTAAAAAGGGCATTTGGGAAGAATATGTACACTTTTTATTGGTCTGGATGCAGTTCTGCATTGAAAAGTAAAATTAAATTACTTTCATCAGCTTGAAACCTAAAAAAAACACACCTGAGATAAAAAGTGTCTAAAGGTAATGCAGAATGCCCTCAAATTGTATATTTATACAGACTTTTAAAGCCTGCACAAAGTGTTTTCAATTTAATAAAAGAAATGATGAATTTAAGCACATTTATGAATAATAAAAACATACTCCGACATGAGAACGATTGTGGTTGTTACATTTTAGTTACACTGCATTAGACTTGCCTTTGATTCAGGAACTGAGCTGGGTCAGAGCTACCATTTTTTATTTTAGGGCTGTTCATGTGTCATTTCATTACATTCTGGCACAGAATATTGAGCTGCAAAAAGAGCAGCCTTAACAAAGCTGTGTAAATATGCCGTTTTTGAGAGTATAAATTGCAATCAATCAATCAATCTTTTGTTTGTTCTTTATTACTATTCATTCATAGTGATTATTATAAAGCTCTTGCTAAATGTGCACGATGCATCATTTAACTCTCCGTGCAACATGTTTTCACTACAGTATGGATAGGTGTGCTTGTTTATTAAGATCACGTAGGGTGAGAGCAGGCCGTGGTGGAGTTTGCGGCTGGGCTGTCTTGCGTGCGGAGGCTGATGAAAGCTGCTCTGCTGCATGAAAAGCAATGTGCTGTGGTAAAAAATCACAGGCTTTGCTGGAGATCAGTACAAAAGAGAGGAATGGGGGGCTGGGTGGAATGGGCAGACTCTGTCTGGAAAGTAATAAAACCAGGAGATTAAGGGGGGGAACAGGGAGTTCCTTTGGGAGTTTTGATTGATTCCAGAGAATTGGACCTACATGCGGAGAGTGAGTTTCATGTTACTAATTGTGGGGTCCCCACTCTGAAAATATGTGTTTATTTAAAACACGTTTTTTTGAGGTTCCGAAGCTCACAAATGTAAACCATAAGCAGTTTCGAAAAGGTTAGGTCACCTACATCTCGCAGATAACAGTGATACAACTTGTTCGTTGTTCTTGTTCAAGCTACTTATTTAATACGAGTTGAAAGAACACAATTCTTGAGTTTTGTTTGGAACAACATAATTGTTTGATGTTCAATCCACTTAAATTTGTAAAAAAATGCGCAAGTTAGTAATTGTGTTGAAACAACATGTAGGCATTGTGTGGAACCAGGGGATCTGCAAGATCTTGAAAAGTCTTAAATTTCAAAAACAAAGTTTCAGGCCTTAAAAAGTCTTAAATTCACTGAAATATTGAGTTGTAGGACCTAAATCATTTTAAACAGGTCTTAATTTTCCTATGTCCAGGTAAAGCTTCCCTATTCAGCCAATACCCAATTACCAATAATCCAACTCAAAACCTTTTTTTTAATATATATTTAAGTTTTTTTATTGCAAAGAGATACCATTCACAACAGCTGCTAGACCTTTTTCCTGCAAATTCTGTTCTCCAATCAGAGAAAGAAAACTAAACCAACACATCCCTCTACATGAACTTCCATTAATGCCAAAACTAGCTAACCCATTAGAAAAACAAATCCTTAATTTTTAAGCCCTTTATAAGTCTATAATTTCTTTCATAATGGTCCTAAAAGTGTCTTAAAAAGTCTTAAATTTGACTAGAATAAATCAGCATTTTTTTACTGTGATGGGTTCGTTTTAAAGTGCAATGTTTGCATTTAAATGTAGTGTTTTAACGTTTGGAAAGTGCTATGATTTTGGATAAAGTGCTTGAAAATGTAATTGTGTTGCTTTCACAATTATTTATGTGGCTAAATAGGACATAATTTACTATTTAAATCCAATAAAAAAAAAAAAAAAAAAAAAAAAAAAAAATATATATATATATATATATATATATATATATATATATATATATATATATATATATATATATATATTTGTCTTTTGCATGAAATTAAAAAGTCTACATATGTGCTGACTCTGCTAATGATCATTTACATCACCTTTGATTAAGCAGTGATTGCATGGAGATTATCATTTCATGCGTGAACGATTCATAAAATTAAAATCAATATAAAAACACGACACATTTAAGATGAAAGATGACAGAATTTCAGTGTTGGGCTTTGGGCAAACATGGAAATCTTTCCTTATAGTACTATGACACATATCATCTAATATAATGTGTTGATGTGTGCATATTTGGGCTGCACAATATATCGTTTTAGGCATTGATATCTCAATGTGCTCATCCGCAATAGTCACATCGCAAGATTTTGAGCCTGAATTATAGTTGACCAGGAGCTACAGAATTGTGTTTAATTACTGTATTTATATGGCTTATGCAAAGTTCTTGTTTCTTGTTCAAATATCTACATTTCAAAACAAAAACAAGATTATTTTGCTAACCCCACTGACAGATAATTTTGCTTGTTTTAAAAAAAAAAACCTCTTAATTTTTTTCTATTTTTTGTGAAGTTGAACACTATTTTTTTTCTTAATCTAAGAATTAGATATTTGAAGTAGAAACAAGACAAAGCAAAGTATAACAAACAAGCTTTTTTTTCATTGTGATTATTCAATTTCTATACCCGAGTACTGTTAGACTCCCCAGAAAACCATCAAATAGTGTTATTCAATCTAACTTGTGAAACTGTATTCAAATTGCAATATTTATCACAGAAAAAATTCCAATATCTGATTTTTCCAATATCTTGCAGCCCTAATGTATATCTATGTAACCATGTAATATGCCACAATTTTCAAGTGCTGGAACATTTGAAAATGCACCTGGAATGTGCTTAAATCTGACTCTGAAAAAGGTTTAAGAACTCTTGATATGAATCGAGAAGTGTTGAGGTGACTTTTTTTTTTAAGATGTCATTGCATCCTATTTACATCCCATCTTATCTGCATAATCCTGCTGGGAGAGAACAGTGTGCTGATAGCTTCCCCGCGGACAATGTAAACAGCATGCTAAACTGTATAAACACCCTCACAACCTTGTCTGCAACCACTCAGCGCTATAAAGAATCTGCTTCCTTCGCAGTGGCCTAGGCAAGACTTGAACAAAAGGACAGTGTTGTTCTAACATAGAAGTGTTTTTCTCCTGTAATGTGGGCTGAATGCCTTGTTATTTCAAAATATTTGGTATTCCAAATAAAACTTTTTTGTGACTGGATTATTCGAAATCTTTAATAAATACAACAAGTAATCATAAAGTACGCTTATGACACATACACTGTTAAAAATATATCCGTAAAGTAGGAGTTTTACGTATTTTGTTATTCACATTTTTATTTTACCCACTTATTTATGCTTTTAAATTGCGTGACCTAGATATTTCTACCAACAAATTTGAACATTGAAAAGTTTTTTTTTTTTTTTTTAAAGTGACTTTTATTAACATTTCTAATGTTTAATGTGATATATTGTCTGGATTGGTGTTGTATATTATGCTACTAAACCTTTTAATAAGCTGTCAGTACACCTGTTAATATTTCTTTAAATAATATTTCAAATTCATTACTTCAAACTACTAAAATGGCAGTAAAAGTCAATTTGGTAAACTGCAGAGTTGAATTTTTAACATTAAAAGTCAATAAAGCAGAGATCAACATCCCATAATGCAATTTGCAAGCGTAAATAAACAAAAACACTTGAGAATCACAAAATACAGAAGCTGTTAATCACATTATCTTTTTACAGTGTAGCAAATATTGTCATGTTGCAGTTAATTATTAAACATTTTATCATAATATCACAATATTCACCTAAGCTGAAAAAAGGTACTTTAACAGGTACACTAACAAAAAATATTGTTTTATTGTACATTCATGTTCAGAGTAAACATGTTTCAGACTAATCAAATTGCAAATAGATTATACAGTATAACAGGTAGCATTTTAAAATAAAGTCTCATCAGTAATAGGTATGGAACGATAACCGTTTTCAAGGTATACTGTAAAGTAAACACAATACCGCGAAACTGACATTTTTTATCCAAGGTTATCATAACTTCAGAAACTTATTTTGGCCCATGTCTAATCAGTAAACATTGGTTAATGCATTAAAGTCAGCAGTGAGAAATTGCCATATATTTTTTACAAATAAACGTATTTTTCAAAAAATACAAAGCTCCATTTCATAAATAGAAATATGGCATTTTATTACAAATACATTATTAGTTGTTAACCTGCAATTAAGCATCACCTAAGCTTATTAAAATTTTTATTGTGAGTTTAGTTAAATGTTTAAACTATTAGGTTTGTGCAATATTCAAGCAGTTTTAGCCATGTTTACAAATGAAGCCTGACAGTACAGTTTTAACAAATAATATGCTTATGAATAGAGTGCATTTTTAATCCAAATCTTCTACATGTCGTACATTAAAAAAACAAAAATATTGAGGCAAGTTGCTGCGCAGCTTTTTTTTTTTGAGTTGACTCTTAAATCAAGCCAGCTACAGTAACTTGGGTTAAAAGTTGAGTCAAACTCAAAAAAGCTGTGTGTGCACCAAGTTGCCTTAGAGATTTGCGTGAAAATGTTTATATTTAAAAATTAACAGCTTATTAAATTTTCTAGTATTTGGTGCTGTGAGTAACAACCACTTCCAATGCAACAATCTGAATGTGCTTAAGACACTCTAAAAGTTTAAATACTAAGGAATTATTCACAGTGTTTTGAAGTGGCCAAGAAAAAAATATTGTGCATGTTTATTAACACAACACATTGAATGATTGATATCAGCATATGTCTATCATTAAGTTGGTAAAATGCAATAGTTATTATATCGTTGTTAAAGAGTTTTGGCAGATAGAATTACATGGCTTTAATAGATGATTAAAAATAAATAAATCTTTTGGTTTCATCCAAAACCTAAAAAACCTAAAAAATTACTGCTTGTTACATTTTGACTGGAACACACAATCTAAAAAAGCTAAAAGGAAAAGCATCAAGATTTTACCATTGAAAACTGGTAAACACTGAGCATTTTCAGGTTATGTACAATATGAATAATTGAAAAAACGTACAAGTGGCTCACTGTTGTTTGAGGAAAACGACATTATTGAAATGCAAGTTTATTTTGATTTGCTAAATATATTTATTTTCTAAAATATGGTAAGTTGTATAGACTGTAAAAACAATTGGGTTCCACACAATTGTTTTGAACATGAAGGAATTAAGTTAACCTAGTAGTTTTTACAATTAAGTGGATTGAACATAAAACAATTTAGTTGTCCCAAAAAAACCTCCTTACGAAAAGCAAACTTAATTTGTTGAGGATACATTTAGTACTGCGATTATTTAATACCCTTTGATTAGCATAAAAAGGTAAGAACTATATATACTGTAAAAATGCTGGGTTCCACACAATCGATTGGTTGTGGGACAACATGAAGTTGAAGTTAACTTTATTAGTTTTTTACAAATTTAAGTGGATTAACCATAACATAATTATGTTTTCCCAATGAAATATTAAAAATTGTGTTGTTTCAGCTCATTTTAAATAAGTAATTTGAACAAGCAACATTTGTTTTGTTGTTGAGTGTTTTCAATAACATGACACATGTCTAATGCCACCATTTTATATTGAGAGATGCTGAATTTCAATAAATAAATGGATGCTTTTTCTGGTAATATTCTTTCCGCAAAACAAGCCTATTCTCCATATAGCTGTCCATTGTTGCACATTAACGATCATTATCCTAAATCATCATTACTGTTGCAGCTGCATGTTTTCAGATGTCCGCGAACAAAGATGATCGATATCACTAACAAATGAACTAGTTTTGTCAGCAATTGAATCTCGCTGGTAACAGGGTGTCACAATAAGCTCCAGCTGAGAGATCCGTCCAGCCATCGATGTTCTTTATTAATTTAGATGGACAATGGGCTCTTGCATAATTGCCTAATGTGCAAATGAAGGCTTGATAGCAATATGTAAATGAATGAGGATTGATGGAGTTGTTTATTTATTGCACCAGCGGCGAATTTAGCGCCGAGTTAATAATTTGACCTGATATTTGTCAACATATTTCAGAGAATTGACCTTGCGCTATGGCTGTGTGTTGGATTTAACTGCGTACTGTGTAGTGTTATATTATTTATGCGAAATTGCTTTGCATTGATGGAACAGATGACCTTCTGTATTTGTGAAAAATGAAGATTGAACCAGAGCACACTGCAAAGGATACTTTATCCTATATGCGATGCACTTGATGTGACCTTCCATTCGGAGAGAAATATCATGACTTGTTTCTTGATCTTTTCTTTGACTCATCCTTAGATCAGTCAGTGAAATTGCACAAAATTGGAGTGTATAATAGGCGTATTTTGTTTCTGGTGACTGAATGGGACTTGTGGATTTAAACGTGCCACGGCACGTAGTGAGATCATATGGCAACAATTTAGCAGGCTACAGTATGAAGTGTTCAGTGTTACAAGCTGTTTTGATTCTTATTCAAAGAAATGTTCTGTTTGGACTAAATGTAGTAAGCAATGGTGTATCATATGTTCAATATTCCTTATTTCAATGTTCAAATATTCCTTTTTAACTAGTCTTTAGTCCCTTTCACACAGTGATACTGGTAAATATCTGGAAAATTTCCAGCACGAGTTGAAAAAAGCGCTGTTCACACAGACAAGGACATTCTGGAAATTTTCCGGAAAAGACCATTCATATATCTTTCCAATATAACTGTAAATTCTGACATCATTAGCCAGAAATGACCCCAAAATGGCTGCGCTTTTATTTGTAAACATAATAGGGGTCAGGCTTTTGTTTATGGTTTCACTTTCATCTAAAGCTTTAGCATTCTTGTAGCTGCTTTTGTCAAAGAGACATCCTAAGGCAGAAGCGCTAAACGCAGCTAAATGTTTAAAATTGACGGTAATTTTCCGGAAATGTCTGTATGTGTGAAATAGGCTTTTTGATTCAGGAATCCTTAATTCAAGGCAAAATATTAACATGACATTACTGATCTCTGACTTAAATCAGTTAGAGTTTTTTTATTCTAATGAACAGAACACAAAAGATGATATTTTGAAGAGTGACGGAAACCTGTAATCCTTGACTTCCATAGTATTTATTTTACATACTATACATTGCATGCTCTAGCAATTGTTATTAATAAAAAATAATAGTGTATACTAAAGTCCCTTTAAGGCAAGTCATTTCACTTGGTGGCCATTTTGAAATGCTTCTCGTGCAGTATGCTCGGGCATTCTGTCTGAATAGGGAAACATTAAATTCTCCAAAACTGTTTGCCGGGCCTATAATTACATTACATATTTGGAATCACAAATAAAATTAAACTTTACATCTCATAAGTTTCGTTTCTAAACATTGGAATCAAACAAAATCTTCATTTTTTTTTAGGTTGCCTGAGCTTATGCGCACGTGCCCTCGAAATGCACAAGATTATGACATCAACCTCATTTATGGACGTGTTACAAATTATCATTCTCTGAATAATGCTTCATCAGATCGCGCTGGTTTTCAGAAGTAATGCACAATTTGGTCTTAGAATTTACACGTTTTAGGGGTTTTCACCTTTAATTGGGATATGACAGTGGAGGTTACGGACCAGAAAGTTTTAGGAGCAGAGAGAGGGGAAGGGATGGCAAAGGACCTTGAGCCGGGCATCGAACTCTGGTCACTATGAGCACCATAGTGCATATATCGACGCACTTAACCACTAGGCTATTGGCGCCGACCACAATTTGGTCTTGATGGTGAGTCTCCTCCAGAAATGAAAGTCATTGTTTTTTTTACAAGTTTGAACCTCGCATTCGATTCATACAGTTTACAAAACCAGATCAAGTTTCATTGGTTCATATAAAAGTACAGATTTTGAGCTTTATGTAGATATATTTCAAGTATTCGCTGAGATTCCAGTGCGTTTTTTGACCAAAACTGTTGTAAAAGCCTCAGGCTAGCAATTACTGATTGTCTTCTGTACTGGTAAGTGAGGCTTCATTCGCCATATTGACTGTTACACTTTTCCTCATTCAAAACTATATGAGTGAAACATCTTGTGTATTCCATAGTCTATGTGTCTTAAAAATGCTTTTGGAAAAAAAATTCCATTAGGGATCCAGTTTATTTTATAAAATGTGGAACCCTGTAATTTCTTTTGTCGAGACCTTACCTTCTTTGTAGATGGAACCCCCCTTCCTTTTTTCATTGCTTAGAATATTTTGTTTTCTTATTTTTTTTGTTTGTGGGGTCAATTTGGGTTGGGATAGGAGTAATGTTTTTGTTGTTTACATAACTTTATTCCATTTAGGTTCTGTATGTTCAAAACCAGCAGATTATTATATGCATTTCACATGTGATGTACTTGGTGTTCTTCAAGTAATAAAAAAAAAAAGATAAATAAATATATAAAACATATTTATATAAAACATTCTGAACTAGTTTTTAATTTGATTCAGGAAGCGTTAACGTTAGGACAGACTATGCGCCAGCATATTTTGGTGGTCTCTAAATGGAGGTATGAATGGTTAGCCCTACTTGTGAAAATTGGAGTCCATTTGTTGGAATGGTAAGCTTCCGCTGTGTGCGATTTATTGGCAAGGTTTCTGACGATCCAAGTCAACCCTGGTCAATTCTGCTCCATTACCATCAGTAGCGTATCATTATGTTACTGAGTGCACTATTTTAGTTTAGCATTTTAGAAAATGAGCGGTCTACACAAATACACACGAGGTAGTGTGCAACTTTTTTTGTTGTTGTTGAAGGAATTCCGACAAAATGCTCATGCCTACGGAATGTTTGCTGGTCAACACCCTCATTTGGGATCTGAGTGGTTGCAGTTCCCAGTGGATCTGTGTTTGCGGGTGAATTCTTGCTGCCGTGTCTCTTGCCAGCCTCAGCAGCTGGAGGAGATTATGATGCATGTGTGATATGAATGCTCGTACTTGGTGAAGTGAAAAAAAAAAGAGCTAGACCTTCTGATAAGCCATTTGTAGTGTCTTCCTTTGGGTGCAATTTGTGTTTGCCCTTACAAATCCACAGTTAGGCTAACATCAGATGCTCTATAAATATGTAAATAACTAAAAGTAATAGTTGAAGTCAGAATTATTAGCACCCCTGAATTATAACACCCCTTTTTATTTTTCCCCGATTTCTGTTTAACAGAGAGCAGATTTCTAAACATTTCTTTACACACTAGTTTTTCTAACTTATTTCTTATAACACTTTTTTAAATCTTTGCCATGATTTTAGTAAATTTGATTAGATATTTTTCAAGACACTTCTATAAAGGCTAAAGTGACATTTAAAGGCTAAACTAGGTTAATTAACTAGGCAGGTTAGGGTAATTAGGCAAGTTATTGTATGTATATATAATATATGTCTTTATATTATACGTTGTCACAATAAACAAGTTAATTTATAAAAAGGATTAATACAAATATATAATAATAAATAGGGGTGTCACGATTTCGATTTTTAATCGAAATCGATCGAAATTTATGCTCAATTTCAATTATCGAATCAAAAAATAGAATCGTCGATGCTACCACGCCACCTTGTCACGTCAGCTTGGCTTGCCAAGCGGGAAAAAAACAGGCTTGTTGAAGTGCTTGTTAAACTGCAGAAGCAGGAGACCCGTTGAAAGAACTTAAAACCTCTCCTCTTTCAATGAAGTCGCCGGTGTGTAAGCATTTTGGATTTCCAGTGAGTTATGTTGACAACGTTCGTGTTGTCGACAAAAAACAAAAAAAAAAACACAGTTTTGCAAGCTCTGCTATGTACGTATTACGTACGTACGGTTCGTCCGATAGACAACACCGGCATCGCGATCCTCCGCCCGCCCCCGTTGCAAATCCGCTCACGAAAAGTACACACTCAGGCCCTGTTTACACTGTCTTTGTTTTTAAATGGTATTTTAGAACGACAACGATTTGACATCCACAGTGGCGTGTAGCAATTCTGAGCAGCCCTCCTTCCTCTCTACCTCTGAAAATGCACATCACGTGACCACACAGACACAGACGCACACACAGCCATGTGCTCGAGACAGCAGGTCCAGGCAGTCAGAGGACTGCTTCAATCTTTCACTCACTTGTACTTAGTCATTTTAGCGAACACCTCAAATACTGTTGGCTGGTTCCTGTTGGTTGTGCGTCTTTTTTACCGACGCCATTATAACGACACAGATCACTGCCTATTCACGAGTCCCGCAGAAAAAGTGATTGACAGATGGTAATTATGTGTGTATCTTGCCTTTATTCATTTACTGTATGATTTGTTAATGGGTAAAACAAAGACCATACAGGTCAGGTAGTTTAAACGGTAGGCTACAAATAATTAATTGGTCATTAATTAATTAATTATTCATAATTGAAAATGGAATCTAATCGTGACTTTAGAATCGAAAATGTAATCGAATTGAGGATTTGGAGGATCGTGACACCCTTAATAATAAATGATAAATGATGACAGAGAGCTTTAAAAAGGGATAAGACAGTTCAGCCTTTTTCTCTCATATGGTGGCATGAGGACACGTACTGTGCTGCTAGGTGGAGACACTTTTCATTTTGTGGCTTGCTGGAATTGTGGTAGAATTAGAGATACGTGCATGTAGTAAGTATCTCTGATGCTCTGATATTTGCTGCAGTGAGTGAGGAAATGCAACTCATCCTCCACAACTCCAGCAGAGCAGTGTGGGTGAGCTCTGGGCTCCTGCAGCTACGATTGTGTCAGCCCGTCTCCACACTCAGACTGTGTCGGCTCATCAGCTTTCTCTGACCGGGGCTCTAAATGTAAGTCAGATACGGGGCCAGTTCATAACCAGGTTTAATCTGGTGAATGCATGCTAACATTTTAATTTGTACTTTAGTTTGCCAATTGAGTTTATATTTCTCCTGGGTAATCTTTTCTATTTCTTAAGTCTTAATATGTTGGGACTGGGTCTGTGAATTTAGTTGGTGTTTTTCCACCAGATAGTGCATGGGATCGCTGGCCGCATGTGCATTTCTATATTTGAGGGCCTGCTGATGGTAGCTCTCTGGGCTGGAGTCGGACAGATGGAGCCAGAACTTCCCTGCTCTCTTCTGGATTTCTGAGAGCAGAGGGAACCTGCCTAGTTCTGCTCTGCAACCAAGGCTCGGTGTGCTTCTGTGAACTCCGAGGATGTTTTTGCAAAACTCAAGATGAAAGATTTCAACTGGACTTTTTTTCCCAAGATTCATAGTTTAGTTTAAATGTGGGTCCCCAGAGTTCACAGCCATACAGCAGGACTGGCTTTACAATGGTGTCAAATATTTTCAGCCACAGTTTAATGGGTGGGTTAAATTTAAAAAGGGTTAAATTTAATACAATAAAAAGCACTTTTACTCTAGCACTAAATTCATTAGCACTAAAAAGCACAAACAAGTTTTTTTTTTTTTTTTTTTTTATAAATAGCACTTCTTTTGTGTATTGCCTTTTCTTGTTGAAGTGGTGAATACCTCCTCAATTTTAGGTCACTTTGGACAAAAGCGTCTGCTAAATGACTACATGTAAATGTAATATAAATGCATCAACTGCTACCAACCTTTGAATAAACAAACACCTTATTTTTATTTAAACTTTTTTAAAAATTCTAAATTAAAATATTAAGTCTGTATTGAATTAGTGTGATTTCTTTGCTACTTCCCAAGTTCCAACATCCAAACTTCCAGTTCTGTACTTGCAAACTGATTCCAAAGAGCAGAAATAGAGCAGATATAATTTTTCCATGTGCAAAGCTGGCTCTGCCGGCTGCTCAGTCCAGCTGAAACCCATTTATTGCTGACCCAAATCGTTCCAATGTTTAGCTTTCAATCTTCTTTCCAGCAATCTACAGACAGCCATAGCTGCGCGCATGCACTACCATATTAATTATGGCATTGTTCTCTCTCCATCTTTCTCCTGCTGCTAGTTGGGCTGTCACCAAATGAGTTCTGCTTTTTTTATGGCCTGTTATGTTATGCAGCATTTCACTTAATTAGAAAACCTGTAAGGTAACAGTCTCCACACCTGCTGCTGAATATGCTGACAGTCAAATTTGTGCTGTACTTCCATTCTTTCAGTTCCAAGCAAATTTTCATGAAAAAGTTTTCACCATAATAGCGAAACAGTTTCTACGCTTTTTGTGTGTGTGTGTAGGTTTATATTTTAGAGTACTGTATATAATGGAGGCCAGCTAGTGAAGTGCTATCCAGGTAAAATTCACTCCTCTGACCTCAAAAAGTGCTCTAGCGGCAGATGCTAGAGTACGTGAGCCTCCTTATTAGAGGAACAACCTCCCATGCAATGAATTGCCGGTTCAATCCCAGCTCAGACCGGGTTGGGTGCAGTAAGACCTAGGGGTGTCACGATTTCGGTTTTTAATCGAAATCGATCGAAATTTATGCTCAATTTCGATTATCGAATCAAAAAATAGAATCGTTGATGCTACCATGCCCCCATGTCACGTCAGCTTGGCTTGCCAAGCGGGAAAAAACAGTGCTTGTTAAACTGCAGAAGCAGGAGACCCGTCGACAGAACTTAAACCCTCTCCTCTTTCAATGAAGTCACCGGTGTGTAAGCATTTTGGATTTCTAGTGAGTTATGTTGACAACGTTCGTGTTGTTGACAAAAAAACACAGTTTTGCAAGCTCTGCTATGTACGTATTACGTACGGTTCGTCCGATAGACAACACCGGCGTTGCGATCCTCCGCTCGCCCCCGTGTCAAATCCGCTCGCGAAAAGTACACACTCAGGCCCTGTTTACACTGTCTTTGTTTTTAAATGGCATTTTAGAACGACAATGATTTGACATCCACAGTGGCGTGTAGCATTTCTGAGCAGCCCTCCTTCCTCACTACCTCTGAAAATGCACATCACGTTATCACACAGACACACACACAGCCATGCGCTCGAGAGAGCAGGTCCAGGCAGTCAGAGGACTGCTTCAATCTTTCACTCACTTGTACTTAGTCATTTTAGTGAACACCTCAGATACTGTTGGCTGGTTCCTGTTGGTTGTGCGTCTTTTTTACCGACACCATTATAACGACACAGATCACTGCCTATTCACGAGTCCCGCAGAAAAAGTGATTGACAGGTGGTAATTATGTGTGTAACTTGCCTTTATTCATTTACTGTATGATTTGTTTATGGGTAAAACAAAGACCATACAGGTCAGGTAGTTTAAACGGTAGGCTACAAATAATTAATTGGTCATTAATTAATTATTCATAATCGAAAATCGAATCGAATCATGCCTTTAGAATCGAAAATATAATCGAATCAAGGAGGATCGTGACACCCTTAGTAAGACCGGTGGGTTACACATTGGGCTTGACCAGGATGGAAGTAAGGTTTAGGGGGTGAGTGTAATGGAGGCCAGCTAGCGAAGTGCTATGCAGGTAAATGTCACTCCTCTGACCTGAAAGTGTTCTCGTGACAGACGCTAGAGGACATGGTCATCCTTGTTTGAGCAATCGACTCCCATGCAATCAATTGCTGGTTCGATTCCAGCTCAGACCGGGTTTGGTGCAGTAGGACTGGTGGGTTACATGTGGGGGCTCGTCCGGGATGAGAGAAAGGGAATGAGTGTAACAGAGGCCAGCTAGCAAAGTGCTTTGCAGGTAAATCTCACTCCTCTGACCTCAAAAGGTGCTCTAGAAACAGGCGCTAGACGCCGTGGTCTTTAACCTCTTTTTTGGTTACTTCCATAATGCATGTTTATTTTCCTCATTTCAAATATAAAAAAAGGTTTACAGATTTATATTTTTCTGATCCCATAATATAAACCGATGTTTCAATATAATGTTAACATGCATAGTTTTTTTGTAAAGATTTTCCTGCAAACGTCACATCCATAATGCTGGAATTGCCTGTTGTCGGCTGCGAATTCTGTATGTGAGTAATGACAGCATGAACTGATATCTCTGCCAAGCATCCCGGCAGACTAAAGCTGTGAAATCATCGAAGGTGATTGAAGCACCCCTGTTGTAGTTGCACATTCCTTGAACGCTGATGACGGGCACTGCAGGGGCTCTTCGCTCACAGCTCTGGTAAAAAAGCCTCAGTGTGTCGGAGAGCTGTAGCCTGTGGAAGGATCACTGAAGACGGGGTTGTGAATGAGCTCAGCATCAGTGCCAAGTCGCCTGAACTCAGCTTGTTGCTCTTGGCAGCTCAAGATGTGCTTAAGATCTTCTCGACGCGTCATCCTGCGGTTGGCATCTGGTTTATCGCAAAAGATCCAGAAAGGGCTCGTCATACCCGCCTGCTTGAAAAGTAAACACCGCTTCCTTAGCTTTAACCAAGGAAGTGTGGAAAATGGAACGTTGGAACTTAAAGTGTGCAGTGTTTGCTCATTTTTCTCTTAAATGTAAATTGGTAACCCATTTTCTAGGTGTCACTAACCATTAAAGGTTCACTTCATCTGAATATTTTTAGCTCTAAATTTAAATCCATACAGCTCCTTTGCTTCAACAAGACACACAAATGCAAAACTTGAATAATACCCAACTTTGTTTCTTATGTTAAGCTTTCGAGCTTCAAAAGAAAAGGGGAAAAACAAATCTTTTTTTTTTTTTTTTTAAGAGAATACTGGCTTCAGTCTTAATCAGTTTTGAGGAAAGTTACTTCTGAAAGTAATGCAATGCAATGTTGAGTTACTCTCCAATAAAATAACTAGTTGCAGTACTTAGTTACTTAATATGGTAAGTAATGCGTTATGTTACTTTTGAGTTACTTTTTTTTTACTTTGCTGAGACTCTGACTGAGTCTCTTTCAGAACTTGCAGATTTTTTCTTCTTTTATGTTAATAGAGGAGCTCTCAAATTATCAACACACTGTATAACCTCAATTAACTTTATATTATATTTATATATATTTATATACAACTGTATATTACTCAATTAACTAAAAAAAAAACACACATACGCACATTAAAAAAGTGTGTTGGATAAGGTTATCTTCGAATAACTTCCTGAACCCATGCCGTTTATACAGATTAATGAAAGTATTAATTAAAGCAATGCATTTGCTACTTTTGTACTTTTTGTCTTATTAAAAAGTAAAACCACTGTCCATTCAGATAATCACCTTTTCTTTTTCTTCTATGTGTTCAAAATAATGAGAATTTACTATCACAGAAATGTAAGGCCTTGCCATCTTAATTTCTGTCTGTTCCTGCAGTCTCTTATTGAGTGTGGGATTCAACCTGACTATGTTAATTTTAATGATGCGATTAATTTTTTTTAAGCAAATTAAGTAAACTAAACTCGCCTTACATATTTAAAAAAGTAACTTAATATTGTTACTTCATTTTGAAGAGTATTGCGTTACATTACTTGTTACTTAGAAAAGTAACATTATTAAGTAACTTGTGTCACTTGTAATGCATTACCTCCAACACTAGCCTTAATTTGTTTCTCATAAAAAATTGGCTTCAGAAAAACTGTTGAAGTTTAACAGCAGGAGTAGATATCTGCTAAACATTTTAGACCATTTTTTGACTAATTTATGTTTATTTATTCAGTATTGACTGAAATTTGTACACTACTTTTTGATAATATTATGCTTTGTGTTTTTTAATCATCATTTGAAAGCCCATTTGGTATATTTAGTAAGTTTGAATGGACAGCTTGAATAATATTTTATTTCTTATGAGATGCTGACGAGCTTTAAAATAAAATGTAAAAAAAGCATTTTGGTGAATATTGACTTTTTGTTGGTTTCTTACAAAAACTTATCATTTAGCTTCAGTAAACCTGATGAAATATATAGAGCAGGAGTCGATAATCGCTAAAAATTGTAGACGTTTTTTGCACAAATTAATGTTTGTTTATTCAGTATTGACTGAAATTTGTACAGTAATTTTTTGATAATGTTATTCTTCTTTTTGTGATTTATTTTAATCATAATTTCAAATCCTTTTTGCTGTAATTAATAAGTTTAAGTAAGTAGTAAGATTCTTACTGTATTAATTTTAATCATAACTTGCTGAATAATTCTACAAGACACACAAATGGGAAAACTTGAATAATAGTCAACTTTTGAAAAAAAAGCTCTGAAAAAAAAGAACAAAGCTTTTTTGTGAATATTGTCTTCAGTCTTCATTTGTTTCTTACACAAAAGTATCATTCGGCTTAAGAAAAGCTATTGAAATGTTTAGAGCAGGAGTTGATATCCGCTAAAGATTTTAGATAATATTTCTGACAAATTGTTGTTTGTTTATTCAGTATTGACTGAAATTTGTATACTACTTGTTGCAACATAGGCTCATTCTGAAAACGTGCCACTGTATAGATTTCTGGAGATCGTGAATTATGTAGCCAGATGTACGTTTGGCTGCATTTCACCTTTAAAACAAACACTAAAGGGTGCCGCTTACCTAGAAATGGATGGCTTTTCTGCTGTTAACAGTTTCTCCAGTGGTTCACCACGTACTTCAGCTGACTTGTGACGTGGCTCAGAGTTGACATCGACTACAGATTTCAAGTCCGGTGACGAACGGTTCCAGACTCAAATGCCAAAAAGTAAAATAAACAAGTAAATATTTAGCTTTTAAAAACATTGTTTGTAGGGTTTAGGGAAGGAGGAGGGCGGGTCAGTCGATTGGTCAGTCAGTCAATCAACATCGACCTCTGGTACATTTATGGGAGAAGAGCAGAAATATGCAATCTCTAAAAGTGTACACAGCGGCCTCTGGTTGATTTTTGAAAACAAAACCTGCAAAAAAACGTAGCTCCTGGGACGTATTTGGCACGCTCCAGAAATGTATATAGAAGTACATATTAAAAATGAATCTGGGTTGACTTTTTTGATAATATTACGCTTCTTTATTTGTGTTTTTTGTAATCATTTGAAAACCCCTATTGATGTAATAAATCAAATTAAAAAGAACTAATAAAGCAATCTTAAATGTTTCAAATTTTATAAAAAAAAACACCAAGATATTTACTGATTACAATTTTATTTAAAAAAAAATATATATTTTTTTTATTTTATTTCACAGATGAAAGCAGAGCACGTCAAGGTTTTTACATAAGATTTCTGAAGATGTTTATTTGAATATCTTTGTTATAATGTGCATTAATTGTGCATTTCATAACAGTAATAAGTGCATAATCTCTTTGCTAATGTTGGCCTAGGTTTCTTTATACTCTGTGAATACTAGCTGAAAAGGTCTGAGATAGATAGAGCTGCTTTTGTGATTTCGAAATCTGCTTTTTATGTGATGCGTCCTGAAGCTTTGATAGAGATAATAAATGTCAAAGAGCAAGAATGTGCTATTTTTCCATTACATTTCTTTTGATACTTTAACATGTTGCTGCCAGATGAATCTACATATCTGTCGTTCCTCAGCATTGCTATTGGGTAAGTCCGTTTGCAGGGGTTTCTGGTTAGTTGCATTTCTAACTTGTAGATGGTTTTGCAGCTGCAGCTCATGCAAGGCGAGATACAAAAGAATTTCCTCCCGTTGGTTAGGAGCGGCGGGAATGATGGAATCCAGCTGCTCTGGGTCCCTGACCTCAAGATTTGACCTCTGACCCTGCGATGGATAAATGCAACTAGAGAAAAAAGCCAGGAGAGAAAGATAAAGCCTGAAAAGCACCTGCAGAGTAGGCCTGACATTCCAGCACTGGACCCTAGGACACGTGTCACATGATCCCAGAGGGTGTGTTTGAGTGGGAGGGGGGCATCATTAATGGGAGGCCAGCTGTTACTGTATATGACTAATGAGCTGTTTTATGGAAAAAGACTTGATGAACATGCACATTTGACCGACTACATGTGGAATAGTATGGATGTTTCTCAGTTCCACGAACGCTGAAAACGGACTTGCGTTCTTTTGGAGACCATTCTTGCCAGGTCACATCAAAAGAATGAACTAGAGAGAAGCAATGGGCCGGTAGACGTTTATGACGGTAAGATAACCTTGGATATAAATATCACGGTATTGAGATTACTGCTCTAAAATAGATTCTTTTTAAATGTCTGGGTAAAAAAACCAAACCTTTTTCCGCTTTGAACACAATATATTCTAATTTGGGAAATATTTATATAATTTAAATATTTTGCAGCAGTAAACATTTCAGGCTAAATAATTCTAAAGAATTATTGACTTCTGCTGTCTTTATTTGTTTCAAAAACACATATTTTTCCCCAATATAAAACGATATCTTTGAAGATCTTTTCTATTGGTAAATAATGTAAATAAAAAAATCTTACTCATACCTTAGGAACGGTATAACAGAAAATTTTGACAGTTTTAAAACCTTGACTTTTCCAAACCACGGTATACCTTGAACTAGGGCTGGGCGATTTGGCAAAAAAATTAAATCTAGGTTTTTTATAAAGTTTGACCGATTCACGATTTCGATTTCGAATTTTTTATTTTTTTATAGTGTTTTTATTTTATTACTAGTCTTCTCAAAAAATTACAACAACATGACTGAAGTAACACTCTCTTTATAAGTAACTTGAAAAACCATCTGGTTAAGGAACATTGTATTTTTAATGGCCATGTCATACAAAAATCGGTCAAGGTGTAAATAAATGTAAAACAAATTCAGGAGTTAAATAATGTTGCTGAAGATTTGAAGAAGAAATATTTGTGTAAATATTGCAGTTGCAGGAATACAGAGGTATTTTTTGCAAGTTTTGATGAGCCTAGGAAAGATTGGCTGTCAGCTCGGCTTTGACTTTGTCTTCTGATTGAATGACAGGTTGTAATGCTGCTGCCTTTTTCTTAAAAAGATACAGTGGAAGAAAAGGACTGAACATGGAAACTGTAAAGCCTATTTTAACCCAATGTGTGAAGTTGTGGACGTATAGAAGGAGCAAATACAAGTACCAGATGTGTGTCTAATATAAAATAATATATATATATACTTTCATTTTCACTGCTACAGTCCCTCACCTCTGCTCGTGTTCGAACCAAAAGATCGGCGAGGTTTTTCACATGCCAGGTTCTTGCGTCCTTCATACATGTTGAGATGGAGTTTATCGACTTGATGAGGGAATATGTCTTGAAAATCCATACAGACGTGCAACAAGTAAAATCCTACATGACTTCACGCTTTAACAGGCAGTCAAACAGGTCGCACACCAGAAGCACATGACAGTTTAAACTATCATACACTAAACGCGCACATTCGCATGATATTTAACATGAAACAAATCAAATGGCGCTCTGTGGCGCAGCGGAAATATGACCTGCGTCCTGAATCATGGCTGGGCGGCGCCAGTGTGTGTAAAGAAACCTGTTTAGAATTCTAAAATCCATGGCGCTGCGTGGTGTTGAGGAGCGCGTCGCCGAGAGACGCTTCTGGTGTGCTTCCTGCTTCATAAAGAGAGTGAACCTAAGTGCATTGGAGCCATTATGATGTATTAAATGTGTATATAAAAATATTTTTTTAAAAATCGTGATTCTCGATTTAATATAAAATTTAAATCGTCGTCAAAACGTAAATTCGAATTAATCGAAAAAAACTGAAAAATTGCCCAGCCCTACCTTTAACAAGGTTATTGTCCCAACGCAATTTTAGAAAGCTTAGGTGTATGTTGAACCTGTGCCTATAGATGCTCACAGTTGTCTTCGTTCAGTTGTTAGTAGGAGTAAATTACTCTGAGCAGTTTAGAACATTTGACCATTTAAATCCGCTCTGCACAATTCCTGGAGTAGATTGCAGGCAGGCCTCAGAATAAGTAATCGCCGCTATGCAAATGTGACCCTTTTCACTTATGTACACAAAAAGAAGCAAATTACCTGGCAGATGATCAGCATTTAGTATTTGACTAGATTAAAGAAGGCGTTTCTTTGCAAACCCTTATGGGATTCTTTCATCCAAAGTACACAAATAATGTTCCCCATTTCTGTTGTCTCTCACCCTATAATAATGTTTGATATCGGGTAATTGAACAATTTTGGAAGAGATAGAACTTGCCTGCGACTTTCAGAGGTGGTATCAGGCTCATTATGTTCATCAAAAAGCAATTATGGAAAGCCACTATTGTAGGATCTTTTTTTTATGTTTGGTAATTATACAAAGCGCTACTTTAATCTTCCGTTTCTCACCTCTAGTCTCTTACACAACCGCCCCACTTCATCTGAATTAGCCGGAATCATGTACACAATAACTTGATGATTGGATAATTAGCAGTTGCAGTCAGATGATGTCACAGTCATTACCCTTTACATCTTTTTTGGGGGGAAAATGGAGTTCTTTCTGTACGTGTAGAGGCAGTGAGATGACACGATTCTCCTTTTCCCTGAGCAGGGGACCAGGCTGACCCACCCACACCGGTCAGAGTCTTACTGCTGCTGCATTCCCAGCATGGCTGGGCCAGTAATTCATGATCAGGGTGGTGTCGCGCATTGCTTGCCGAAAAGAAGGGGGGGTCAGGGGTTCAATTGCTCCCCCTGGGTAAAGCCTTAGATACATAGTGACTGTACGGCGGCCCCACGCTGACTACAGTGGTAATTAATTTCTAATGAGGGTTGGACGGCTCACTTGTGCCAGCCTGCATTGAGCCCACGGGCTCCAGACATATTCTTCTATGCCCCATTTATTTAAAGACTTTGTAATATTCTCCAGTAGGTCAAAAGTTCCATTTGGCTTTATGATGCGAGCTCTCTTCAAGTAATTTCTTCTTGTACTTTTCAACACTTTTATTTTGATTAAAGTGCAGTATGGCGATATGAAAAAGATTTGTCTTTTTCACTCTCAGGTGAGATGAGATTAGTTTTTCCACACTTAATCCTGCTTCTGTTCAATAAACCCATCCAAGTTTAATTCTTGTTTTTAAAAACTTTCTTTCTGTGCGGGTTTCATTGCTCTTGTTTAGACACATTCAATTGCTTTTAATTAAAGTCTGCGACTTGTGCATTGTGGTTTTGGGTCAGCGCTGAAGCAGCTTGTATTGATAAAATTTCCTGAGAGGAAACTATTCGGTGAAATACAGGAAGCCATTAGGAAGTCTGGGCCTCACATCTATCTGCAAGCCAGTAAACAGTGTCCAGCCTCCTGGGTTAGCACTATGGAGTTCTAGCGCTTGAAAAGGTTTCAAAATCTGAAAATATTCAGCTGAAATGGCGAAATAATAGTGATTTTTTTCGTTTCGAAGCTGTTGTGGAGGGTCAACAACAACATGTCATTTCTGTAAATGTAAAAAGCCACAATATTTCTGCAGAGTGGACACACTTTACCTCTATGCTAGTCTAGCAATATGTAAAATTTGTTCAACTGACTTGACATGTAAAAGGTGGCTTGTTATAAAAGAACTCTCCACAGCATATAGTGTTTGCCTAATATGGCAGTTTTAAAAATTATGGTACAGATTATTATTTTTTTTAACCAGATATATTTACTGAACAATTTTCAGTTTGGGACAAATAATGTGCTGCTTGAACACTGCCTCTAGAAATTTTTACCCTTGTTTTGTTCCTTGACAGAGCTAAATATTCTGTTTAAACTTTTAGAATAGAAACGCATATGTTAACTTGATTTTTGGTATCATTGAATTTTTTGCAAATAGTGATGTAATGATTAACAGATTTCACTATTAACAGCGCTTTAATTTGTCATGGTTAATTATTCGTAAATGCTTTTCAACACTGCAGTTCTGCACAGAACAAAACCGCTGCAACTGAACAAAGTTATGCCAAGTGTGCGCTTGCATTCCAAGCTTGTGCACCGAGGCTAATACGCAAGTGTATCACATATCACGTGAATGAGGTGGCGCTAATGACTCGATTGGGCCGAATGACGCAATTGGTGTGAAGCAGCGCGAGATGAGCATTTTGTGCGTTTGAGGTTTACTGCGCAAATCGATCATGTTGGATAATCTGAACTTTAGCAGACATTTGCGTCGTGATAACCAATCAAGATCTATCTCTTGTAGGGCCGTGATTATGACATAGTGCTTGTTGTTGGTGTCCTAAGGGGAAATCCTCTTGCTAACATCGGACAACAGTTCATCAAACTGGGCTCGGCTCAGTCAGAAGCACAGATGAAAGCCTCCGTCATCCAGGTATAGTTTAAAGTGGTGTTGCTGCACCTCAGAAAGGCTCTAGTGGATTCAGACACGGCGCCAAACAAATCTACTTTTTTTAGTCTTCCTAATGCACATGAACAGCTTTTCTCTCTATAAAATCCATGATAGCCATTTAGCAAAGAAGCTAGAGTTACCGGTAGGCATGGGACCATAACCGTTTTCAAAGTATACCGCGGTTTGAAAAAGTCAAGGTTTTAAAACCGCCAAAATTTTCTGTAATACCTTTCCTAAGGTATGTGTAATTTTTTTTTTATTTACATTTTTAGTTTTTTTAGAACAACAATATCTCTAGCAGAAAAATATCCAAAGATGTCGTTTTAAATTGTAAAGAAATCCGTGTTTTTAAAACAAATGAAAACAGTAGAAGTCAATTAATCTTTTGAATTATTCAGCCTGACATGTTTACTGTTCCAAACTATTATAAATCTTTTAAATAATAAAATATATTGTTTTCAAAGGGGAAAAAAGTTTTTTACCTAGACATTCAAAAAGAAGATATTTTAGAGTAGTGAGCACAATGCCGTTATATTTTTATCCAAGGTTATCATACCGTCAGAATCGTATACCGACCCATGCCTAGTCACCGTGCAGACAGAAACCCCGCCCATGATGCGAATGTGATGTGCGAATTAAGCAAATTTGATGCGCAAATGAAGCAAGTAAGCTCAAAATGTGTACTTGTTTATATACGCGGGAATAGCACGATTTGTTTGTGTGTGCCACATCTGGTGTGAACACAGCATTGGATTTACATTAGACAAAAACTATTTCATTGTTATTATTTTATTTATTTATTTATTTATTGTTCTGTCATTTATTTTCAATATAAAATTGTTGCTTTTGTTTAAATGCCAAAATCTTTTTTTCACTTATTTTTAAGTCCAAAGAGAAATTGACTCTTGTTTGTTTTTATCATTATGTGCTGTATTTGGTTACTGAGCAGTAATAAACAACACTTTAAAATATAAGGGGTTCTAATGTTATTTACTAAACTAGTAGTGTTTAGAAATTACTGTACGCATAATAATCGTGATACCCATGATTATTCCTCAGACTATAATCGTACGACCAAAATCTATAATCATTGCATCCCTCTTTGCAAACCATTGTGCAAAAGGAATACTGCTTTATTACACACTAAAAAAAATATGTTTGCTAAATTGTTGCAAACAGTTTGTCAAATTTAAACAAATTAAATTTAGTAATGTTCAACTTGGTTTATTTGTTTAAATTCAGCCCAAATACACTGTTTACAACCCCTTAACTAAAAAAAAAAAAAAAAAGTAAATTCATAGAATCATCTTTGAATCTTTTTTTTTTCAGCGTACCTATCATGTTGTCTGACATTTATCTTTCTTGTCAATATCAGGTACTATTTTCTGATTGTTCTTTCAATATTTAAAATAACCTAAAGTCAAAATAAGTTAAGCATGTTCAGAGCGATGATCTTTGAAATAAGATTTACCTAATGTAAACCTTGGTACTAATACTTAGCTTGTTGTGCACAAATTGATTTTTGGGTGCTCGACAAGCTCTGGAACTCATTCAGGTTGTTGTTATTGAACCCTCCTAACTGAATTACCCATGGTAAACCTTTCCTAATATAATTTCAGGCTTCGCCGTCTATTTTCATCCAGCGGGTCTTTCTGCTAATGAACAAGTAAATGTGAACATTAAGGTTATTTGTTTCTGGTGAATGGCAAAAAAACCCCAATGTCATGTACTTGCGCTTTTGTCTTTCTTCAGCAGAAATGTTATACAGAGCATTGATCACCCATGAAATCGCACATCGCCAAAACATCACTGCAGAATCTCAGTGGAAAATTGACTGGTAGTTAAGTGGTTATGGAGCTGCGCTGTATTGGGCCCCTGAGAACCTCCGTGATGCCTCGCTACATCTATCCCGTCGTGCGCTGCACCTATTTGAATTTCAATCAGCTCTTGATGTGTTGTTATGTGAAGGCATGGGGGATGGAGGTGAGCCGGAATATGTGGCGTGACCAACGGAGACTCATTTGAGGCTCATTTGTGTCCGCTCGCGTCCCAGGGGGCACATGCCGTAAACTGCTAGCCGCTGGGCTTGCAAACACTCTATTTTTACTGACGTCTCCAGCTAGCTTGTGCTGATCTCAGACTGGAGGGTGGTACAATCAATACCAACCCCCCTCCCGAGCCTCTCTGTTTTGTGTCACTTCATCATGTGCTGTCACATCTACCACACCTTAGTTGGTTATATTGAATTAAATGTGCTGTCGTAGCTGTGCCGTGTCATTCACCCTCAGCCGCTTCAAGATCGTAATTGTCTCCCGGACTCTATTAAGCAACCATATGTTTTATGGGTATTTACCATAATGCGAGATTGAATTATGCTGCTTTTTTGATGCTGTGTGTTCCTTACAAAGGCATCGCATTGTGGGAAATGCTAATTCTGCATTTTTGTCTACCTTTCCATATGTTGCCGGAGCTCTTGGGTCTCAGAGGTGATCTCAAACAAGCAGTTTTTGAAATGAGATTGCAGGCTGCATGATATTGGAGAAATCTGACATTGTGATGTTTTGTTTTTCTGCGATTATTAAAGTCAAAAGGATTAGCCCTCCTGTGAATTTTGTTTTCTGTAAAATAATTCCCAAATAATAATTAAGAGAGCAAGGAATCTTTCATAGTATTTCCGATTAAATTTTTTTCTTCTGGAGAAAATTTTATTGGTTTTATTCTGGCAAGAATAAAAGCAGTTTTACATTTTTTAAAAATCATTTTAAGATTAGTATTTAGTGGTGTAATGGTTCGGATCAAACTATGGTTTTTGAGTCACGGATCGTACCATTTTTCAGATCAGCAAAAAAGGAGGAGACAAATGTTATTTGCTTTTCATTTATACAAAAGTATTACTGCAAAAGCCATTAATTTTAACAAACAGAACTTAGAACCTGTAATTTTAATAAAAATAAAAATCAAGAAAGAACCAGCTGGCGTGGCAGTGGCGCAGTAGGTGAGGCTATCGCCTCACAGCAAGAAGGTCGCTGGGTCGCTGGTTCGAGCCTCGGCTCAGTTGGCGTTTCTGTGTGGAGTTTGCATGTTCTCCCTGCCTTCGCGTGGGTTTCCTCCGGGTGCTCCAATTTCCCCCACAGTCCAAAGACATGCGGTATAGGTGAATTGGGTAGGCTAAAATTGTCCGTAGTGTATGAGTGTGTGTGTGAATGTGTGTTTCCCAGAGATGGGTTGCGGCTGAAAGGGCATCCGCTGAGTAAAAACTTGCTGGATAAGTTGGCGGTTCATTCCGCTGTGGCGACCCCGGATTAATAAAGGGACAAAGCCGACAGGAAAATTAATGAATGAATGAAAGAACCAGCTGGAAAACAAATATTCAATACGAAAAATGATCTTTGCTACTGTTGCTGATAATGCTAAATATAGAAATCTAACATCTAACACACCAGCATCAAGTTCCATCAAAGAGTGATTTTAATCTTTAACATAAACATCAGCGTTTATATCTGAACTATAAACTGTATTTCCATTACATTATTTGTGTTATTTAATTGTTTGTAACAAATGGAAAAAGTGTAAACGGAATCTCTCAATCAAACGCAGATTTGAATGCAGCGCTTCATAGGATTAATAAACATGCAAATCATTATCATTTATCATTCATGTTGCACGAGTTTGAATTGAGATTAGGCATGAGACGATAACCGCGTTCAAGGTAAACCGTGGTTTGAAAAGTCAGGGTTTTAAAACCGTCAAGATGTTCTGCTGTACCGTTCCTAAGGTATGAGTAAGATTTTTTAATTTAAATTTTGCGTTTTGTTTGTTAGGACAGCAGTATGTCCAGCAGAAAAGGTAGTCAAAGATGCCGTTTTAAATTGTAAATAAATCAGTCATTTTGAAAGGAATGAAGGCAGCAGAAGTCAATCATTCATTTGAATTATTTAGCCTTGCATGTTTATTGTTCCAAAATATTTTAAATGTTTCTCAAATTAAAATATACTGTGTACAAAGGGAAAAAAAGTTTTGTTTTTTACCCAGACATTCAAAAAGAATATATTTTAGAGCTGTAATCTCAATACCGTGACAACCGTGATATTTATATCCAAGGTTATCATACAGTCAGAACCCATGCCTAATTGAGACCATAATGTTTTAATGTTTAATTGTGCAGCTTTACACTGAATGCATTAATGGAGGCTAAACAAACAGTGACAGAAAACACCTTTAATTAATATCCCTAGAAAGCATTTGGGTCCCACAACAACTTTTTCTGTCATCATTACATTTTACAGGGACGCCAAAATGCTTTCATACATGTGATTTAAATGACTTGGTAGGCGATCTCTCTGCAATTGTTGGAATTGTTTAAAAGTTCAAAAAAGTTGTTATTCTACGCGTCATATGCTTTCCGAACTGTGGGTTGTGATCCAAACGGATCACGGATCAACCATGATCCATTACACCCCGATCAGTATTATTAGCCCGCTTTACTTTTTTTTTCCATTTGTCTACAGAACAAACCACTGTTATACAATGACTTTCCCAATTAACCTAGTTAAGCCTTTAAATGTCACTTTAAGCTGTATAGAAATGGCTTGAAAAATATCTTGTAACATTATTTACTGTCATCATGACAAGGATAAAATAAATCAGTTAATATAATATGAGTTATTAAAACTTTTATGTTTAGAAATGGGCTAACAGAAAATGGTAATAATTCAGGAGGGCTAATAATTCTGACTTCCTCTGTAGCCTGTGATAAGATTACAATTTCACCAATAGATCAGTTTAGAAAGAATTTAGCACTGAATAGTCTTCATTGTATAAATAATTCAATAAAATAATCTTCATTAATAATCTCGAAGGCTGCACTTCGACCATATGTGTGCACTCGACACATGTACGCATGTACGAAGTACAATGTAAAACCCAACTGTCAACTTTATCAAACGAAATGAGTGTAGTTAACTCAAAATTTACTGAAAGTTAATTCTACTCATTTGAAAAGAGTTTTGAATTCAGTGTTGAAGGTAATGAGGTAATTAAGTTCACAGTACTCATAAGGATTAGTATTTGAACTTAAATGGTTTATGGGTTTTTGGTGTTTACAGTAGTCAGTTGGTTTGAGTTTTCTTCATTTATTGGGTTTTATTGTGCTTAATTTGCTTCGTTTACTCAAATGGATGAAGTTCACAGTACTCATGAGAATTAAATTATGAACTTAAATGGTTTGTTGCAATCAAAATGTTTTGAGTTAACCTAACTCATTGGGTTTTACAGTGTATAAACAGAGCGTGGCCACGTGACTCCACATGCGGTAGTGAAAGTAATTGAAAAAATTGACCTGGAAAAATTCAATTTAAGTTCTGTTATGGCGATTACGATTATTTTTCGATTAATCGCCCAGCCCTACCTTCAATCACAACGCAACATTGCTGAAACAATATATGGTGCAGCCCTAGCTGACAGTGTGAAAAAGACATTTAAGGAGGACAAAAAGGACAAAGCTTGCCGGATGAACAACAAATAATTCATGTTCTTGACTTGGTAGCTCCACCAAAAGCCACATTTGATCCATTTCCCCTTGCAGCAGACTTCCATTAATAATGGATGCTAGTTTCACCCCTTCGAAGTCCTGCAGGGCACACATTCCCCCTACCAGCCCCCCCACACGGGTTCCCATCATTGGCTATCCCGGTAAGGTTCAGGGCTGAGCTTAATACATCATATCGCGCCCTGACTAACTCCTATTGTTGGTTTAGCCAAGTGCATCAGGAGGTGTCTGCTTTGTTGTGGTACAAAGGCGACTGTCATGAGATGACGTTTTAATAGAAATCCTGCTCTCTTTTGTTGAGGTCACCTCGGACAATGCTTCAGATACCTTCATGCTGTGTGTTAAAGGAGTCGTGCAGGTTTTTTCAAATCCTTCTTCTTTAGTGGTGGCACAATGCGGAGGGGTCAGAGGCTGGGATAAGCGCTGGAGATTTATGGCTAGTTTAAAGTTGAATAGCAAAGCTGCGAGACATGCCAAGTGTATGATGTAAGAAACTGGCCAGGCTTTACTCCCACTGCCACGGCGAATGAAGAAAGTGATGAATCAATGAGAAAATTAAAGCATGCCTGCTGGAGATCTGATTCAGAACTCTGAATCCTGGTGGGGGAAACTGGGTCATACCAGACTGAGAGGGCCAGGGTGGGATTTATAATATGATCCTTGGTTTGTTGTTGGTCTAAGGTGGTCTTGCAGTCCTAACCAAATTAAATTAGTTGAGTTTGAAGGAAATTTCATCTCATTTGTGGTGTATCACTGCTTACCAGGGAAAAAAAAAAAAAAAATTCAGCCCACCCCTATTTCTTTTTATGTACCAAATAAAAAAATGTTAATTTTTGGGGATTAAAGCTAGGGATGGACGATATGCCCACTGTAATTCATTCAACTAATCAATCTGCTTCACACTTTGGAATATAAGCATTTCAGTAACAGCAGACTACTTACCTCAGACAAAGCACTGTGCATCCAAACACTGCAGTGCTTTTTACTTTTCTCCATAAACTTGTATCGGAGTGGCAGCAATGATTTCTCCGTTTGTCATCCTCCGAGGGAACGTTTGATGGGCGCCTAGTTATGAGAGACAGGGGATCGCGAGCGCAAAGTTCATTGTAAATGGTCAAAGAAACTCATGGTTGTCACTTCAGGTCAGAATAACAATATACACGAAAATGAGCGCCGTATAGAAGCAGTGATGTACATATAAAAGGATGTAAGGATGTCGCCAGAGTGGCTTTTTGGTTTCTTTTCTTGTGCATCCCAGCCACTAGCACCCCATCTGAAGGAGTTTTTAGCATAGTGGTAACATAGTCATTCAACTTCACAATTGTTGATTGTTTTACTTGAAAGCTCAGATTTAATTAGCATAACTTGTTTTGTATACAGAGTTTGAGGTTTACTATATCATTATTACTGACACCTTACAGATGTTCATCTACCTTAAAGGTTGCTTTGATTGTTTGGTATTTACGCTTTACAATTGCACACAAGTTGTAACATTTTATTTATCAAGTTTAAGAGTCGCTTTAACACTTTAATATGTTTATTTTGCTTTAAAGAGATGAGGTATTTTGTTTATATATTTTAGTTTTTGTCTATTAAAACTATTTGCCTTAGTAATTATGATAAATTAAGATAAATGTGAAAAAAAATGCTATTATGGCTAAATGTACTGTTAAAAATCTTCAATATCGATACTAAATGTTATGAAACGTATATCATGGTAATTTTTTTTTTGCAATATCGCCCAGCCCTAATTTAAGGTGCGTAAGCATATGCTGGATAAATTGGCGATTCGTTCCGTTGTGGCTGCGTAAAGCATATGCTGGATAAGTTGGCAATTCGTTCCGTTGTGGCGACCCCGGATTAATTAAGGGATTAAGCCAAAAAGAAAATGAATGAATGAATGAATGAATTTATCAAATGTATATCTAAAGCAAACTACTGATTGTTTCAAGCAATTAATAAAACTCCAATAAATAAATACATTAGAATAGGGAGAGATTAAAGGTAATGACCTTTTTTAAAGAATTCATTTAAATGCTCTAGAGTTGTAATGGTGTAATATTGTAATATCAAAGTTATAGTGACTGAAATTAGCAGGTATCAATATGACACAAAGCGGACAGTCAGTTACAGCTACTCTCTTCTAGATACATGCTTGTCCTTCTTTTCGTGTTTAGGTTATTGCAGTGTTACTGGATTACAGTTTTTAATATCATCATAAACATTAATTAATTAAAAACTCATGAAATTCTTGAAGTCCTGCATTTATGGTCATTCCACCAGCCAGGAACAGAGAAAGAGAAGGTTCTTGAAATTTTTGATAATTTAAAATAAATTGTAGACAATTCATTTTTAATTGTCAGTCTGTGGATTATGATTTTGTCATGGCAACAAAACTTTAAAACCTTAATTAAATAGACATAAACTACAGATCAATGTTTTATTATTTCCATGTTCTTTGTTTGAATTGTCACTCACCAAAAAATGCTTCTGTTTGAATTTAATGTAATTATACAGTTTTATGTAAATGATAGAGTAAAATTTAATAAAAAAATTATAATTAAAATAAAATATTAATACTGTGAAGTGTCATCACTTTTTTTGCATATTTTTTAAAATGTTGAATTTATAAACTGAATGTACACCTCTTATTATTGTCACATACTCTGTTTTTTTATTTAAAATTTCCATGTTGTTGTTAACATTATCTCAAATAAACACTTCCCTTCATCAACAGCCTCTTACTTCCCATTGAAAAAACTAAATAAACATAATCAAGTAAAATAACAATAATAAAAAAATATATAAATAATAACAAAATAAATAAATAAAACTTAAAAAAAATTAAAATGAATCATAAAAATGTATTCAAATAATATTGCTCAGCTGAAGAATCAAGTTAGTTTTAATTTACACATTGTCACAAATGTTTTTTGAGGTGATCCACATTGTGAAATTAGGCTTTTCATGTAGTAGTCCTCTGAACCAGTTTATAGGCATAAACAAAAAAAACCCTGATTGTTTAGCAGAGAGAAATATCCTTTTCGATTTAGCATTCCACCGCCCCATTTTATCGCATACTAGCATTACCCATAAACCTCAGAAGCCCTGCTACCACCAAGGGAGCCATGAGATGTGTGTGAGGATATGCTGAAGGGTGTACTGATCCGTTGAGGAACTAGTTGGTAATATCACGCTGTATAGAGGTGTCCGAATTGATCCGGCATAGTTGAGCAGTCTTCCGGAGAACATATTTCCACTCCTTCCTTATTTCCAGCAGTAGCACAACCTGAATCATTATGTCCGACCAGCATTTTGTTGTCCATAACACCACAAGCGTTAACTGGAATTGTTAGAGAAAGATTCCTTGCTGTGAAATCTCTTCGCTCTGAAGATCTTTTCCCAAACAGGTGCCTTTTCTGCCTTGCTTATATTATTTTCAGAGCTTATTAAAGGATAGTTTTAGTTAGTACGTACGAGCTGACGCAGCTTGTTTAGTAATGTGTGTAAACACCACCTGCTTGAACTTTGCAGATGCAAATTATGAAAATGATCCGAGTTTATTCACTTGATAATTCAGCCTCTAATTTATCTTCTGCTTTTTGAAAATTGACTGTGGGAAAGCACTTAGCTTTCTGAAATGATTTGAAATCTCTTCATTACGCCGTGCTTTTCAGTCGTAAGAGGGCTTGAAATGATTTCCGTGGCGTCTGTCGTCCTAAAGGCGATTGCTTCTGTCCATCAGTCTTTCTGTCGTCTCATTGATCCACGCATTGAGTCATGAATATGTAAGAGAGGCTGCTGCTGAAAGGGAGATGGGAGGAGTTATTGATGTTTGACATTGAGAACGTGCTAAATTAGATCCGGAATAATTTAAAAGCTAAATTCTCTGGACACATAGATTATGGATAGTCCACAGAGGATTTTACCCCCATTTTGTTCCCTTGCTGAATTTACTATTATTGGGAATGTTTAAGGTTGGTGTGTCCTTTTGACATTGTAAGGTTTCTGGTTTGTGGTCGTGTCTGTAAATTTGCACTGCAGCTCAGTTATTGTACTGGGACTTACATGGTACTCTAATATTTATTATTCATTTGAATACTTAGGCCCAATCCCAATTCTACCCCTTAGCCCTTCCTCTTACCCCTACCCTTCGTTTTGCGCATGCCCTCGAAGGGGTAGATGTGTCCCAATTCTCTTTAGCTTGAAGCCGTAGGGCTAAAGACAAGGGGTATACACCCCTTCAAACGAAGATTTCTTTAGGACCACACTTGAAACCAAGGGGTAGGAAAAATTTTCAGAATACACTAGTTACAGCTGCACCCGGAAGTAAGGAGATCCACTAATTAGTATTTTTTGTCATTATTACGAATTTTTACAACAAACAAACACATGTTTTAATAAATTCATAACCACCTCCGTGTTTTACTGTCATGCTTTAAAAAAAACAAAAAAAAAAAACGCTAAATTTCGAGATCTATAATCTCTAATAATAATTCCTGTACAGCAGTTCCACTACATTCTGACACTTGATGACACTGGAATACTATGTCAGAAAAGTCTATTCGCTGGGAATGGGCTTTTTACCATGTCTGCTATTATGTTAATGTTGTTTTTGGTGTGTTTACATTAATGAATATGGCCACTGTGTAAATGCACAGTACTGTTACGATCTTATTGCCACATTAGATCGTTATGATCACATAATACATGGCTTCAGTGATCTCCTGAAGTTAAATACCAAAAAATAACACAACTGGAATTACAAGTAGTCGCCATCATCTGAACTCATATGAAGCAAGAGATGGCGAGAACATATGATGACGTGTGCAGGTGATGTACTGCTGTCCCAATTCTTAAGGGTAAATTTTAAATTTTTGGGAAGATGTACAATAATAGAATTGGAATTGGGCCTTGGTTGTATGTACAATGTTTCAGTTATTTTTAAATTCTATTTATTTATAGGAATATACTGTTTTATCAGATTTTTTCCCGGTTTATTTAATTTTGTTTTTCACCCAGATATTCTATTTTATCCTATGATTTGCTCAACCTCAAGCATGCTAGTATGACTTTATTTTAATTGAATCCAGTCAGTTATTTCAAGAATTATCTTGGACTTTTCGAACTCTACGATGTCAGGGGATTTATAGCAGCAGTTTAAAAGAAGTCAAATAAAGCATATCCGTTCATTATAATATATTTAAAGACTCAGTATCTCATTTTGGGTGTCACAGAGGGTAGCATGTTTGCCTTACAGCAAGAAGGTTTCTGGTTTGAGCCCTGGCTGGGTCTGTTGGCATTTCTGTGTGAAGTTTGTATGTTTTCCCTGTGGTCACGTGGTCATGTGTGTTCCTGTTTCTCCCACAAGTCCAAAGACATGTGCTATAGGTGAATTGGGTAAGCTAAAATTGTTCATATTGTAAGTGTGTGTAAGTGAGAGTGTATGGGTGTTTCCCAGTGATGAGCTGCAGCTGGAAGGGCATCCCCTGCGTAAAACATATGCTGGATAAGTTAGCGATTAATTCCGCTGTGGTGACCTCTGATTAAAAAAGGGACTAAGCCGAAAAGAAAATTATTAAATGAATAAATTAATAAGTATCTCATTTTTATCACTAGTGGGCGCATATTCGCAACAAACAAGGGCATAGTTTGATGACACCTTCAGTGAGTGTGAAATCATGGGAGTTGTGGTCTTCAGTAGATCCTACGGGATCCTGCAGAAATCATATTTATGAACTAGGGTTGACACTATACTGGAATTTGATACCAATTGGTACTGAAATTTTTAAGACGCCTTCTCACCCCTGGATCCCTCCTCGTTCTTCAGACACGTCACGTGCACTCTGTCAAACAACCCCCCCGGGGCGATTGTCCATCGCGATGTTTTACATTAGACATTGTACGATGCCAAATTGATCAACATCGCCCAACCCTATATTCACACTTATTCAAACCACATGGATTAACAGGCTAGTCGCACCAATTTATTTTTTTAAATTAATCAAACCTGACAAAAAAAACTGAATACCAATTTTAAATGAACCAAACCTCTAAGTGTGAATAAACCACTAGCATTTTGTACTTTAAGGGTTATACAAAAATGAAAATAACCTGATCATTTAGTCTTCCTCATGTAATTTTTCAACCTTTACAAGTTATTGTGTTGAACACAAAACAAGATATATTGAGGAATGCTGGTTCATTGACTTCCATAAAACGAAAATGTGTATAAATGAAAGTCAACAGGTGCCAGCAGTGTATTTCAAAATATCTTCTTTTGTGTTCAACAAAAGAAAGAAACTCAAATAGGGTTTGAACAAGTAAAGAGTGAGTAAATGATGGCTTTAATATTGAGCCATAAGCATGAGCAGTATAGTAATAATAGTTGTTAATAGTTCCCCTGTAAAGCAGATGTGAAAGCATATTGTTCTATGAATCAATAACCAGAACACATGTTTTATAAAGACGACGCAAACATCGATTAAAATGAGAACTGTAATTCTTTCTTAATTATGATTGCACTTACTGTTAACATTGGTAAACCTCAAAAGCTTCTCCAAGAAGTCACACCAATCACGTTTCAAGAAGTATGTGTGCGGAGCTCAGTTCACAGCGGTGTTGTTTGCCCATTGCCGTGAAATATGCTAATTGCTTCTGCACAACTGCTGTTAAAGCAAATATTTCAGCTGCACCACAGACGTGAATGTTTTTCATGAGCGCCTGGCATAAGCGGGGTTATATGCTATTACGAGAGACGCGCATGAATAGTGAATGAATAAGGATTGTAAACTGCATATCAGATGTCTACATCAGCATCGGCTGCGTGGGGAAAAAATAATCATGTTATGATATGGTGTCATGAAAGACAAGGCAGACATTATTGTAGTTTTCAGATGGGAGCGTTTTCACCCACTGGTAATGGGGTGTTTTGAGGTTTTTGTTCTGATGATGTCTGAAACTGAAATTAGATTCTGATCACCGATAGCTCAAGAAAGAAATAGAAATGTCTCTGTTGTTGTCTAAATTTAGTTATGCTGAGACACATTTATTTCTGGCAACTGCCTTGTGCATAATATATCGATAAATTATTGTTATGGCAATAATAGCATATGTGATATTACTGGGCCCACACGGAATCTGCGCTCACAGAATTCCGCAGATTTTCAGCCCATCATTAATTCTGTTTATTTACTTGAGTAAATGTGTGTAAATCTAAATTTATTCAGTTTATAAATTAATTTCAGTAATATTATTGACTAATATGAAAATGTTCATATGATTTATTTACAATGCAGTTTGTAGAGTTATATTTTCTGTCTTTTAGTAGATATAATATATGAGAGACTTGCTTTGTATACCAACTAAAGTGAATCTAATTTGATTTGCATTTTAAACATCAATTAAAGTTAAAAAGATCATATTTTTTTATTTCACATATTAAGGTTTTAGTTATGATACTCTCAAAATCATTCCGCAGAAATCTGCAGATTTTTACCAAAATTTTCAGCAGAAATAGCAAAAAACGTACGCAGATTCCGCCTGGCCTAGATATTACTATTGCAGAGAGGTGCAATAAATTAGTGGTTCTCAACCATCGAGCTGCAGATCGGTACCTGTCCGTACATCAATTATTACAGAGAAGCACAAGAAATCATTAATTATTTTCATTTGATTTATTATTTGAGTCTGAACGATCTTTTACTTTGAAAAATTACCGTATTTTCTCGCTTACATCTTGGTTACTTGAGTGTCTAAGTTTAACCCACAAGCAGCAAAATGTGTAAGAAACAGACGTCCTTAGAAAGTTTCTTTGCTAAGAAGAAAAGGCCCCGTGAAGGATCCATGAACTGCCAAGGAATAGATTCACAACCCATTTGTCAACAACGCTTTTGAATCCACCATCTCTGTGGCAGAAGATCAACTGCTGGAGATTGCAAATGATGGCGGCCTTTTAGGGGCCAGTTGCATATCGCATCTTTTCTAGAGTACGCGCAAGTTTGTTATTCCAAATGGAGGTGAGCAGCTTGCACGCGCAAGCGGTATGATGCGTCCGCGCCTTCCAGACGCAACCAGTTGAATAAATGCCATGAGTCACGTGACAAGAATTGACTTATCAACTGCAGCTTGTAAATAATATTAATATTTCGGTAGACTAATTATCTCAGACAAACACTGCAATGCTTTGCAATTTTGTCCATAAATAAAACTTGTGAGTGACAGGCAGATTTAATTTTGAAAACTAAATAAAAACGAAGTGATGATGACAACAACAATAATAAAAATATACTGATGTTTTCCTTGACTAATAAAAACGAGACAAGAATGGGATTGAGAGGCATTTTTTGAAAAGTATCCAATAAGAATTAATCTTGGTGTGTGATGCATTTTTTTAAGGGTGCTTTCACACCTGCCTTATTTAATTCAGTTGAATCACACTAGAGTTCATTTTCCCTCTTGGTGCGGTTCATGCGTGCCACCAAAAGCGCACTAAAAGTGGACCACTAAAACAATCTGAGACCTTGAAAACGTGGTTACACTTTCAAACTAACCCTGGAGCGGTTCGTTTGTGATGAGAATATGATCCAGTTGCCAAAGTCCAGTGCGCTGTGCATAATGGGATGTGAAGGAAAAATATTTTTTTACAACGCTTTACCAACAATTTTAAACAGAGGGAGAGAGTGAAAAACATGTTGGATCATTGGTAATATTTCCAGAAGATTACCAGAAGTTTAGGTAAATTAATTCACGCCTCCTCCTTAAGGGATTTACGATGTGCCTTCACCGTTTGCAATGCATTAACACACTGTTTTCCAGCTGCAGCCGTCCTTCATTCTCGAAATGTGTCATTTGTCTAAAGTGATGTATACCAACTATATAATATACTATGATCAGGGACACAATCAGCCCGCGCAGTCGTCCCTTCATGGTCAAAAGCAACATTTTGTGTCTGCCGGTTTGTTTACTTGGCGGAATTTCATTGGCATTTTCCCGCACGTGAATTCTGACCAATTGAAAAGCAGTTTAGAAACAATGTTCAACAACATCTGGCCAATGAGTGATGTGGATTTTGTCACATGACTGCATTTTGGTTCTTTTCAACTGGTTCGGATCAAAGCCAGCAGTGTGTTGTCAAAAGGGCCCAAAGACGACAGAAAATGCTACAATGTATCATTTATTGCCCTTGGTCCAGACCAAATGAACCAAACTATAGATGTGAAAGCACCCTAAATCTACTGCAGACTGAAATATTCAAGGATAGTCTGATAATGTCATTTCATACATTTTCGTCAATGTCGCATTTTAGGAACTTACTACATGTCTTCTGCAATGAAATCAGCTTTATACTGGTTTATCGTGGAGTAAAATGTGGATATAAAGTGCTTAACGTCAGTATGCTTAAGGAAAAATCTATTTAAAAAGAAATCCGAGCGTTTCATACTGACATTATTCTTTAGCATTGTGGGCCACAAAATGAATCTAGATGGGCTGGATGCAGCCAGCAAGCCAAATGTGGAGTACCTCTAGTCTAAATGTTTGCAAAAAAGACATTTTTTTTCGCCTGAATTAGATTTAATTACATCAGAAACATTTATTTTAGTGTGATCATTATATAAATGAATGATTATACCATAAATAGTTAACAAAAAATTTTATTTCTGTAGAAAAATATCATAGCAAGAAAAATCATTATGGCTTGACTCAACAACAATATTGCATATTGCATATTTTCCCAGTATTATTTCCCAGACTACTGACTATAGTGATCAAGAAAACAACCAAAATGTTCTAGTTGTTTAAATAAGGAACTCAGTCTTTCATTCACACAGCGCATAAATGTTCAAAGGGGGAATCAAATGGGCCTTATTTTAAGACCATTTCTATTTCTCATTGTGTGTTGGTGTTGGTCAGCGGCTTGGCAGCTTTTGTACTTTTCCAGCAGACTTTTTCGCAAGCACGGTTGGTTTTTAAAGGGACTGCGAGGGTAAATTATAATCTTTACGCTCTCTAATTAAACTTACCCTGTGTGGTCTGGGATATTTTTACATGCTCAGTTTGAGCGTTCTCAATCTGTTTCAATTCGACTGACACCTCCCACACTGAGAGTTTGGAAGCCGGGTGATAATGTGGATGTTATGCTCAGCCATGGAAAAAGATGGAAAGAAACCACAAGGTTTCAAATGCTGGCGAGCACATAATACAGGAATTCATCTCAAATGATGACTCTGGAACTTGATACAATCTGTCCACTGATCCTTAAACATTTTAAAATGTAGTTATTTAAAATAATGTGCAATAATACAGTAGAATACACAAACAATACAATCGTATGGAATCAATAGAATTAAGCATTCTCATGCTTACCAAAGCTGGATTTTTAATGGGTTTATTTTTGTTGTTGTTTAGTTTTAGTTGTTGTAATGCATTTTTGAAATTTTAGCTTGAAGCTTAATTTCAGTTAGTCCAAAGCAACGGTTTTGTTTTGGCTGTATAATATAATATAATATAATATAATATAATATAATATAATATAATATAATATAATATAATATAATATAATATAATATAATATAATATATTGCAGTTGAAAGGGCAACCGCTGCATAAAAAAACATGTGTGGATAAATTGGGGTTTCATTGCGCTGTGGCGACCCCAGATTATTAAAGGGACTAAGCCGAAAAGAAAAAGAATAATATAATATAATATAATATAATATAATATAATATAATATAATATAATATAATATAATATAATAAAACAATGAAATATTTACCTAATATAATATATTATATATATAACATAATATATACATAATATAATATATACTTAGTATATACATAATGTAACGTATACAAAATATATACATAATATGAAATATACATTTATTCATTTTTTTCTTTTTCGGCTTAATCCCTTTATTAATCTTGGGTCGCCACAGCGGAATGAACCGCCACCTTACACCGGACAATTTTAGCTTACCCAAGTCACCTGTACCACATGTTTTGGACTTATGGGGAAAGCTGGAGCACCCAAAGAAAACCCCATGCCAACACGGGGAGAACATGCAAACTCCACACAGAAATGCCAACTGACCCAGCAGAGGCTCGAACCAGTGACCTTCTTGAGGCCCCATAATATAATATATACATAATATAATACATACTTTGTATATGCATAATGTAATATATGCATGTACAATATATAGCTAATATAGTATATACCTAATATAATATAATATATACCTAATACAATATATACCTAATCTAACATAATATGTACATTATAGAAACAGTAATATTGTGTGGAATCATCCTATCATTAAAATAAGACATTTCCTTTTTAATTTGTGACTCCAAAAACATTTATTACTCAGCACATTTTTAGTTATCAATTTCCTTAATTGTTGTCAATGTAATGATTATTCTATCTGTCTATTAATGCTTTGTCAGACCAGTAACATCAAATATGTGAAATGACATACACCATAGACATATGGTAAGTGGGTAATGACAAAATAAAAAAATAAATAGATAAAAATAAAGCTTCATTCACAAAATATGCAACTTTCTTTTATTGAAAAGTTTTTCATATATACAGACTACAATGTTGTCAATTATTCTAATTTACATAGATCTGTGTAATGACAAAAAACTGTATGTTGTGCAAGTTAGGGCATTAGTAATGTGCACAAATGTACACAATCAAATCAGCGTTGGCTGTCGATGAAGAGAGTGCTCTGGCTGATTATACAGCAATGAATCAGAGTGAATCGAGCAAGTTAACAATTCAACTCACGAAGAAATACCAAGTGGCTGGCTGTAATTTCAATACATTTCTCAAATATTTGCAAATTATATGGATATAATGGTTATAAAAATATTAGAAGAAGTGAATCCCTGTGTGGTGAGTGACATTACTGTGATCATGGTACAAAACGCTGCTTTGTTTACACTTTGCACATGCGCGTCGGTTTCTTGTTGTAAATGAGAAAACAAACTACTGCCACCTGTGGGTACAAAAGAAATGTCCTCCTATGCAGACATAAAACACACACTCTTGTTTCAGTCAACTGTTCGGTCCATCGATATTGTAATGTATGTATCCACAATAGACACATCGCAAGATATGCAATGTTGAGTCTGAATTATGGGAACTACAGACTTGTTTTTAATTACTGAGATTATATGATTTATGAAAAACTTTTTTTGATTAATATAAATAAAATATCTACAATGTAATGTGAAAATATGATTATTTTGCTAACTCCACTGGCAGATAATTTAGGTTGTTTTAAGGAAAAGCTACAGAGTATAAGAGAGCTTATCATGGTGCAATTTAAGAAAACGCATGCGATTTACAAAAAACGGCAACAAATTAAGAAAAGATCTTAATCCGCTTGACAGAACACGTGCCGCAAATCCTCACAACGCAAACACATTTATAAAAACGCTGCATTTTCTCACAACACTTTCAAAGAGCTTAGAACACAACGAAAATGTTTTAAGAGAACCCCTAAACATGACAAACTCGGCTATTTAGGTTATTTAGGCTAATAAAATATAGAAGACAAGGGAATCAGGATGTTAACATAAACAAACAAAAACTCATCTTTTAAAGATCATATACAACTTCACTGAGAACTAGTCACGGCACAGCAGCGTCCGTCACGTTTTTGATTCCTTTTGAAACACCTATTGTGTTGTGTTGTTTTTGCAAGTGTTGTGAGAAAATGCAGCACGTTTTCATAAAATTGTTTGCATTGTAAAAAAATGCTGCATGTTTTGTTAATTTGTTTTGTGAGAAAATGCAGCGTGTTTTTAAAAAATATTTTTGCGTTGTGAGTATTTGCGGCAAGTGCACACGTATGCTACGGCGCTGCCTACGCGTGGACACATAGTCCTCGCCGTGGCCGTCGGCTTTGCTGACACGCACCCCTCAAAAAATGTATCTACACGTCGCAATGACGCGTAGCGCAAGCTCTGTGATTGGTCGGCTTGGTATCGCTGACAAGTGTGGGCAGGACCAAGAGCCACGCAAGCCCGATAGAGCTAGTGTTTACAAGTGTGGAGTCCTGTGAAGGAGCTCCGGATAGAAAGTTTTGTTTTGTGTTTACCTAATGGTTAAAGTTGTTGCTCGTCCGCCATTTCTTGCCTTAAAAATAAACGAGTTTGAGCCACTTGTACATTAAGGAAGCATCCAGAACAAACAAAACATCAGCGAAGAAACCCCACACAGAGGAACATAAACACCTCACTGCCAACTAGCGTTTCGGAAGTGTTATTGCAGAGCAACCGAAACAGAAGTATAAATGCACAGCTACCCAAGTTGCATGCGCTGTGGGTCACGCCGATCACTTGACGCAGAAGTATAAACCAGGCTTTAAACGGATGAAGGTCTTTTCTCAATTTGCTGCCGTTATTTTGTAATTGTATGTGTTTTCTTAAATTGCAGCATGTTAAGCTCTCTTGGCCAACATAAAAACTCTTAATTTTGACTTATTTCTTCTAAACACAAAAACAAAACAATATTTTTGGTTTTCATTTTTAGACTGGAAACGAGAAAAAGCTAAATATGAAAAAGCACTTTATGAATTATTTAATTTCTGTACCTGTATACTGTTAGACTCCCAAAAAAATCATCCAGTAGAGCTATACAAACCATCTAGTGAATCTAGATTCCTATCGCAATAAAAATAAAACATTGCAATATCAGATTTTTCCAGTATCGTGGAGCCCTAGTGCTAGTTGTTTGGCGTCGGCTTATGTGCAGGCATATGAATGGTTGAATCCACCACAGTGTTTTATAATGACAATCTATGCTGCCAGTCTGCTCTATTACACTGACGCATCACTAAGTAAATAAACTGTGAAAAAAACAAGACACAAGAAACGAGATGCTGTTTTTGCAATGCTATCCAAGCCAGTCATTTCTTATGCCTGACCAATTATTTGTCCATACCATGCTCAAGCCATATGTTAATTTCTCTCAATCCATCGTTCACTCTCTTCGCTGATGAATCCTTGTTTCTCTGTCTCCTGTGGACATTTATTAACATCTTCTCATGCAGCATCCCTCAATCAGTGGTTGGGTTTCTTCCATCAGAGCGGGACGTCTCCTCCTCCCCCCTCTCTGTCTTTAACTGCCCTCTGCCCATGGGACTTCATAAATATCATTTCATCCAGTGGAGCCGCTGACATGGAGCAAAGGGCCACCATAAATTATTCATCCTTAGTCCTGGCTCCCTGTTTAGGAATTCACACCGCAAGATCTTTACTATGCAGGTTTGGAGCAGTTCATGATCCAAAGACCTCTCTCTCTCTCTGTCTCTCTCTCTTACACACACACACACACACACACACACACTCGCTGTGTGTGGGTTTGTGTGTGTAGTATTAGTACTTCTGTGAATATCTCTCTGTGTGGAGCTTCTCCTCAGGTCTTTTCCAATATATTATATACAGCTTCAGTCTTTGTAAAAAAAAAAAGAAGAACCCTTGATCTTTGCTACCTTTTTCATCTGGCTACGTTTGTTGGCTTAGTACTTTTCTTGGTACATTTTTATTATTTATTTAGTTAGTTTTTGGAGCCAAAAAGGCTTCTTAAAACCAAGTGTAACCGATTACATTTTTAATCTCTCAAAAGTCTTCCTCAAAAGCTCTGCTTTCAAAGAATTGATTTCATTATTTATTCAGAATCTCTCTTTAATATTCAAATTTTTACCCTAGATATGCTAATAATCGTATTAGTTTTAGAATATCTTCATCGTTAATCTCTTTTATCCACCTTGTATCTACTCACTTGAATACAGAATATTTAAAAAACAGATGACTTTCCTTTTTTGTGTGGAGGAAACTACATAAATAATTTAATACATTGATCAGTTGATAATGTGCGAGTGTGTGTGTGTGTGTGTGTGTGTGTGTGTGTGTGTGTGTGTGTGTGTGTGCGTGTGTGTGTGTGTGTGTGTGTGTGTGTATGCAAATGTGTACTTTGTATATATGAGCAATATCACACGAATAGCACAGCGATTTGACGGTATATTGGCACTGCTGGGAGATGTTTGTTGGCTCTAGGCCACAGGCTGATGCCTTAGTGCCCCAGCAGTGCCGATATACAGCCATATCGTAGTGCTATGTGTGTGATTTAGCATTTATACAACAGTTAGACGGCATAATCAGCTAAATAAAAAAGGTAATCAAACACAGAGAGTAGGGCTTAGCGATAGTGCAAAAAAAAAATAAATCACGAAATCATGTTTAATATCATTCAATATGCGTAATTATTGAATATTTTTTAACAATAGATTTAGGAATATTAAGTTTATTTATTTAACTGCTTTATTTTAACTCACTAACATTACTAAAGCAAGCAACGCATTTTTAATAACAATAATTCCAAAGAGCTCCATTATCACTTATTAGCACTATCAAAGTGAATGAAACTTAAGCAACGAGAGAGCGTTCGGCTCTTTTCACTTCATTTAGCAGGAACAGTTCATCGAGAAGAAAACTTTTCTTTGCAGACATTGGGCAAACAGAATGAATATAGGCTTTAGTGGGAGTGATTGGGTGCAGAATAACCCCATAAAGGACAAGACTGAAGTAACAGACTATTGGTTGTATGTCCGAGTCCGCATGAGACACTTTTGGGTCTGGACACGGAACCTCGATCCCCCTATTAGTGACCACTGATCTAGGCCATCTTTACAACAACAAAGAAAATCAGCATTCGTTATTTTTTGTGTCTGTCAATTTTTTAATTTAGTGTCTGTTGAAAATCTCATGGCAATGTGCTATGTTTTGGCCTCACCTGCGCATTTGCACTGTATCTTCTTTACTTGCCTACTGAAACACATAGAAACTCCACACACAGTGACACGTGAGGAAACGTGATGTCAACAACAGATTTAAATACTAAGGCCCCGTTTACACTAGTGCGTTTTAGTTTTAAAACGATGTTGCTCATCGGAGTGTTCATTAAGAATCTACTGCTGGATCCAATATATATATATAATCACTTTATTTTTTAAACGTGATATTTATTTAATATATTACTATATTTTTTTAAACGTGATTTGGCTGATCACATAGATAAGTTAATAATTAATGTAACCATGTACATTCTGTATATTGACTGATTGCTTGCCTTTATTTTCTGTAATGTATAAACTTATTGTACGTTATACTTTTATAATGGCCATTTTTGATTATTATTAGTTTATTATTATATTATTATTATTATTAGTATGTTTCGTATTTTCAATGAAAATCAAAAGAGGCAATGATATTAAAGGCTCCCTTTTGTTACGAATATGTATACAGTGAAAATGACGCTCATATATGCAGCACAATGCCTCAACAGTTCTGCTGTCTGTTAAATTGTTAATATCACAATGAAAATAGCAGTTCCTTATATAATGTTTTCATGTTATTGTTAAGAAAGTGAAACAACGTGATGGGGGTGATTTGAATGAGGTTATAAAGAACACTTATTCCTTTGAAGATTTACCGACATGTCCTGCAGGACTGAACTGTGCGTAGGCTACATAATATTGAGGAAAAGCCCCAATCAGAGAGGCTAATGTCGGCAGCCCCGCCTCCGTTTTCAGACATCTCCGTTTTTCACCAGCCACACGGAGACAGAGCAGCAGCGTTTTAGAATGAAAACGGCCTCTTCAGCGTTTCCAAAACGCTCCATTTTTGGCACTCGAAAACTCAAGCGTAGTGTGGACTGATGGCGTAACCATAGCCAAACTTTATGCGTTTTCAAGCTAAAGCGCATTAGTGTAAACGAGGCCTAAGAGTTGATTGGACAGGTCTTCACACGTGCAGTGCATGTTAAAGGTAATCAGAAGCACAACTTTTATGCTTAGTTGCAGTTGTTTTTATTAACAAACCAATGTTTAAAACGCTGAATAAAAAATTCTGAACCGCGGATCACAGGGCGAACTAAACTGTGGATTTTTTTTACCAAGAACCGTTGCATTCCTATTATGTATGTGCGTGTGTGTATTTGTCTTTGTATATGGTGTATATATATGTGTGTGTGTCTTTAGGTTTGAAATTAAGGAATGAAAGTGAGCATTTAAGCAAAACACACAACATGCAGTAGACCAGTCCCAACTGACTAGGCCATCTTACCAACCAGAGCAGAGCTGCCTCTCAGTAAGAAAACCAGAAGAATCAGTTGAGCTGAAGAGCTCAGTGGAATGCTGAGAGGAATTCTGCGTAGAATAATGCCAAGCTTAGTGAAGCATATAGGTATGAGTTTGGTCTGCAGAGAACAAAACAAGGCAAAAACGGCACTTCTGAAAGGCACAGACAGAGGGTAACCTATTTTTGTCATAAAGGATAATTCAATCACGATTTGCATGATCCCATAAGAGATTTGTTTGAAGCTATTGTCTCTGAGAAACACAGAAAGACTGAAAGCGTTTTGAATTGGCTTTATAGATGAAGGCTTGTTCTCCCTCTCCTGGTATTGCGTAATGCAAGTAAATGCTATTTGAATAGCATCTTGGCAGGATTGTTTTCTCAACAGAGACCATCTCTGACATTTCCACACAATTCTGCTACAGAGTTCCATGCGATCTGACAGCGAGACTTTGCTCCCGAGGCACCGTCAGTTGTCTTTGTACAAATTGGTGTCAGTCTTAGCAGTTTACTTTGGCCAGTCTCTCCGTGAAGAGCATTAGTGCTGCTGTGACTGCCCTGTGTGTGGACGAGCTTATTGCCTCATTATAGACCATTTCAATGTCCCTCGAACATTTCCTGCTTGTTACCAAACTCTTTCAGAAGTGTAACAAGAGGCAATTTAATCATATATTCATGTTAAAATGGCTGCCATAACATTGTTCATCAATATGTGAACCGTTTTAGAGTTTTGGAGAGTATGAAAATTCTAAAAATAATATAGGAAATGCATTAGGACTATTATTATTGTTTACATCCCTCAAAATGGCCTATATTGTTATGATAACACGATATATGCCTTCAGTAATTTCCTGAAGATAAATATAAAAAAAATAATGCAACTGGAATATTGGTGTGAACCTTTACTGGTCTCACGGTTCGGTTCGGTTACGATTATCATTCTTTTGGTTTAATTCGATATCTCGGTGCATCACGGTGCATTGGCGATGGTTTCCATATACAGTGTTTTATTTTAGGGGGGAGGCTATAACAAGCTGTCTGTATAAACACACAGACACACAGTACCACACTGTCTCTCATGCAAACACATACACAAACATAGACAGCACCAAAGAAACAAACACACGCACACAAACGCACACACACACTTAAGCCCTCGCAACAGGGAGAGCTCGCGCTGAGCGGAGCAGAAAAACAACAACAAAAAAACGGGAAAAAGAAGCTCTTTTCCGACGGTCCCTTACTGAGAGCTCCTCTCAGCGCGAGCTCTCCTGGCTAAACACATATTTGCGAGGGCTTAAACGGAGCATTGGTCGTAATGTCGAGCGAAAAAAAGAAAGACAGCTGTGAAACATAACCAGCTTTGTCTTTTTGTAGGAAACACACTTTAGATCTTTTTAGGGTAAGAGGTTTTTGAGTTATTGACGTCTATATCTGAATGTGTGTCAGGAATATCAAAAACAAAACCAACTGAACCGCGCTCCTTTCTGTCACCCCCCTGGATATACAGCACCCTTTGCATTTGCCTATGGTGCCTATGCCACGCACCGGCCCTGAGAAGGCTGAGTGTTGTAAATACTCCTAATAAATACGCTCTCCTCCCTCGCGACAGAGCGCATAAGAGATAAATGACGTCAGTACATAATAACCGGTTATGATTTTTATTGAACCGATACCCTTTTGTCCGCGTCTGCATGGCGGTGCACCGAAAAAAACAATTAATTTTGACACCCCTTAAACTAGAATAACTACAGCAGTCGTAATCATAGATCTTATGTAGTAAGAGATCGCGATGACATATGATAACGTGTGCAGGTGCTTTAGTCGGGTCCCATTTTGAAGGCCTTCCCCTTCACACTCTGTTTCAAGGGCCAAGGCAAAGGGGTATTGGCACAAAAATAGAATTGTGATTGGGCCTACAGAAACAGGGTTGGGAAACACTGCTACAAGCTTCTAGTCTTCGAAACACAATTTAAGAAATTTTTAATAAAACTTGTGTGACTTTTGTTTAACATTTGCAAGCTGATGGTTAATGTGTATTGTTTTAATCCAATCAATCTAATAAATTCAAGAACTGAAAAATTAATGAAATCGAATCAAATCACCACCAAAACATATTGGGCGTATGTTAAAGCTTTTGACAAGTAACCCTTCTTCAGCTGTAATATAGGTTTTAAAAATATTTGTACTTTACGCATGGACCAGTGTGTATTTAATTCATTTACCTCTTGTATTTCTTCCGAAAAGCTCTATAAAGTCTGCGATGCCAGGCCTCCTTGTCAATGAATAATGGCTGTGTTTATTTCAGCTTTATTTGGCTTGAAATGGTGCCTGAGAGAGAGTCCATAAAGAGGGCTAAATTGATTTTAAATGATATGTATTGGACAGTTAATTAATACGGCTAATTGACTGTGCGAGGGAACCATCATGCTGTTTGGCTTGGCGCTGTACAGATGCTGCCTCAGGATCTGACGGCCCCACGCAGTCATGTTTTTATTGATTGTTCCTCTCACCCTTTGCCCCATAACAGTTGTCCGAGGCCGCAATAAACAATTAGCCTGTATTCGAACTACTTATAGCGTCAACACGCACCTTGCGGCCTGTGATTTACCCAGGGGACGCTGTTGGCACCCTTCTATCACTGATTGCCCCCTATGCAGTGGGAGAGGGCGGAGGGATGGGTGTAATCAGTCAGCACCTCCACTCCCCCCATCAGTGACTATCCCACCCATGTATGGAGAATGAAGATAAATGCTGCTGTGGATGGGGATCAGGCTGGTCTTTTATGAGCTCTTGAAACTGCGACAGAGATATCTACCCTAGAATACCCTTTCACGGGGGTGACTAATAGCATATCTCATTACTTATCGAAATTTATTGCACGGCTCTCTGGGTGCTTGGTTCTGATTGGTCAATTACAGCGATCTGAATTCAAGTATTTTTGAATAATGACCACTTCACCCACCTCATTTGAATGTATATGTAGTCATGGCCATTTATAACCAGCCCCAATCTGATTTCACCAAATAAGACATGTTCCTGGATCAACATCTATGTTGATCCTGGAACAACATTTCAGTCAGCCAATCAGAATTAAGCAATATGTTTACTGTTTATGTTAATACTTACGGTTAGGTTTATGCACTTCTACATGATTGCTATCCAACTAATATTCCTCTCTGATTTTGGGAATAATTTGCAGTTATGGTTGTGTTTAGGGGTAGGCAATAGGTGTGGACTACATTTTAGAACAAAAGTGATGTTCCAGCATCAACGCAGACGTCAATCCAGGATTGCATACCTTACAAAATCATGACATGCTTATAACCTAAATGTGCAGGACTTCCATTGCTAGCCACTTCCAGTTGTTTAGACTGTACAGAAACAGGCCATTATGTTGCTTTATGTTGCAGTCGGCTATGTTATTTTCATGTTAAATCACACTTTTTAAAAACACAGTTTACCATGGTATAGTAGAAGTCTTGCATATTCACAGAAAGTAGCTTAGTTCTGCACTAATGTGGACAAACATAAGGAGTAGTAGTAAAGCTGTAGTATATTAGCTATGTCCCAATTTAGAGGCTACTTTCTTCTAAAAGTGCATTACAAGACCTGATGCCTAGGTCAGGGGTCACCAAACTTGTTCCTGTAGAGCCGGTGTCCTGCAGATTTTAACTCCAACCCTAATCAAACACACCCGAACAAGCTAATCAAGGTCTTACAAGGTATACTTGAAACAATCAGACAGATGTGTTGTGGCAAGTTGGAGCTAAACCTTGCAAGGACACCGACCCTCCAGGACCAAGATTGGTGACCCCTGGCCTAGGTTGTGGAAGCTCCTTGACATGTGGCCTAGGAATTCATCTTTTGTTTGCAGAGCCACAACTTATACAATGGAAGGAGATTTAGTTTCATGTTCACTTGGATATCTATCTAGATGCAGTTTGCCTATTCTTGTTAAATTGCTTAATGTCTCCTAATCGTAAGTTTATTTAGACAAAGACGTCTGCTAAATGACTAAATATGAAATTTAAATGTAAATTTTACTTATTGTTAATATTTGTGGTGAAACATCTTATCTGAAGTAAATAAAGCTTCATCACTGATGCTGTTAAGTGCTCAGCGTGCCTCTCTGAAGATAAGTGGTCAAGATGTTCTGAGATTTAAGTTTTTCAAAAGGGTTTAACACAAATGTTATTGCCACTTCTCAATAGTAGAGTGATGATCCACTCATTTTGACTCTCATGTACCTGAGACTGCATTTACATTACTGTGTTTTTGTTTTAAAATGCCGTTTTAGAATAAAAAAATGGTCCTTGTCTAGATTGGCTTTTTTAGAAAAATAATCTCCGTCTACATTACACAGCCTAAAATGTATGACAAGCGACCATTCATGGTCACTGGGCATTTGCTTATTTTAATTTTAACAATATTTTATAATAATAATATCCAGACATGCTAATGGTAATATTTTGTTGGTATCCATATTTGCATTATATGAGTTGTGTAATTGTCATATTAGGGGCTTGACAAATCAGGAAACAATGCACATGAATCCAGACCAGTTAGTGAGAGATTATGGATAGCTACGCCTCCATTTTCAAAACTTTGTCTTTCAGTTTGCTGTAATTGAAACAGAATACCAGCATTTCTGAACCAAACTGGCCACTTAAAAAATAAAAGCAGCGTAGATTTGTTCAGCGTCATGTCTGAGTCCACTAGATTCTTTTAGAGGTGCACCCGCTATGTCATAATCACACTACTAGAGTGAACTCCTGATTGGTTAACGTGGTGTGAATGTCCAAAAGTTCAGACTTTCCAACTTGCCTATTTGCGTCTTTGCTTCGATTTAACATGCAAATTACTCATGCTTCAACAGCTTTAACTGCGTCTGTTGTGAACGCACCATAATAATTTGAATAGGGCTCTAAATTTCTTGTGAGGGTTCCCAAGGTTTTTAACACTGTAAAACTGCTGAGTTCTACACAATTGATTTGTGTTGGGATATCATGAAGGAATTAAGTTGGCTTATTAGTTTTTAATAATTGAAGTGAATTGAACATAAAACATTTAAGTTGTCCCAAAAAACAAGAATTGTGTTGTTTCAGCTCATTTTAAATAAGTAGTTTGAACAAACAGCGAATATATTTTTTAGACTCAATTGTCCATGTTCAAGCTGATCACAAAAACTTGCCTAACCAATAAACAGAAACTGCTAAAACAATGGTAATCTAAATTTGGCTAAAATTATACTTGCTTTACAGCGATGGTAGGACACCAGGCAGGAATCATCACAACAAAATGGCAGATGTAGTATTTCCGAGTTCCATTCGTACTCCTCGCATTCGCATTGCATAGATACACATACTTTTCTAACAGCCGAGTAGTACTTTTAAATTTGAATGCCGATCCTACTAGTAGAATGCAGTTTCGGACTCAGCCATGTTTCTAGAGCTATATTAGCCCAGGTGTGTCTGATTGGGGTTGGAGCTAGGACACCAGTCCTTCAGGATCAAGATTAAGAACCCCTGTTATAGAGACTTAAGGCTGATTTATACTTCTGCGTCAAACGCACGCGTATGCTACAGCGTTGACGGATAGCCCTACGTCGTGGCCGTCGGCGTCGCTGCCGTGCACCTCTCAAAAAATTTAACTACACGTCGCAACGACGCGTAGCACAAGCTCTGTGATTGGACAGCTTGGTAGCGCTGATGAGTCTTGGCGGGGCTGAGAGCCGCGCGAATAGTGCGACCCTGATGGAGCGATTGTTTACAAGTGTGGAGTCCCGTGATGAAGCTCTTGATGGAAAGTTTTGTTTTGTGTTTACCTAATAGTTAAAGTTGTTGCACGTCCGCCGGTTCCTGCCTCAAAATGAGCGAGCTTGAGCCACTTGTACATTCAGGAAGTGTTCAGCAAAAGCAAAACAGCAGCGAAGAAACTCCACACAGAGACACATTTACACCTCACTGCCAACTAGCGTTTCGGAAGTATAATGCAGACCAACAGAGACAGCGCGCAGAAGTATAAATGCACAGCCACGCACGTTGCATGCGCCTTGGGTTACGCCGGTCACTTGCCGCAGAAGTATAAACTAGGCATTAAGAGTAAATTATTCTTACTTGAGTCAGTAAGGAAACCCCCCAGAACATTGTAGTAGCAGCATAGCAACACATAAAAACTGCAACTTAACCAAAGCACTGGAAGCACGTTTACATTGTAGCAAGTAATGCACCACTTTCATTCACTTCACAAAATATAGAAATTTAGGCCATTCTAAAATCTCCTGTTGTTTATACCATTGTTGTGGCTGATTTTGAACTAAAAAGGCTAATATGCTCTTTCAATGTTGCGAATAAAAAATCATTCTGATTATGCGCTTGTTATCTGAACCATAGATGAGGTCTTTTAGCAGTACTCTCCAGTAAAATCCAGCAAACCTATGCTGCAGCCTTTGTGCTCAGGCGCTCCATCTTTTCCCCCTTCTTTTTATTGCCATTCTTTCCATCTTCCCCTATAGCTTTTCATTTCTTTTCATCACCACACAATGCATAGCCTTTTCTGGAAGTGTCTTTGTTGAAGGGATTTTGCCTGGTTGTCACTATGAATGTGGAATAACAATTTACCTTGAGCCTTCGGAGAAAGAAAGTGTGTCGTTTTTTTTTATCCAGGGTCTTTGTGGAGTTTTGGAACATTTGTGTGTGTGTGTGTGGCCATGAGGGGGGTGTCAGACATGGATGAATGTGCACATGATGTCGGGGTGTTTGGACAGAGCTCGTATGCGTTCGCTCAGTCTGGTTGGCCGTGTAGCGGGTAACTCCTCCCCTGCCACCAGAAAGCCATGTCTGGACAATGTCAAATCCACTGTGAATGTTCTTTGTTCCTGTGGCCACCAGATCTGTGTTTTGGTCCCTCTGGCGATCCGGGTAATGTCTCAATTAATACTTGTCCCACACTGTCTTAATGTTCTACTCTTTCGTTCTTGGAGTGATACATTACATTGAATAATTACAATGCTTTGCCCTTTTAAAATGATAATAATAATAATACAATTCTGTTCTGCATAGTTTTCTGGATTATTTCAGAATTGCGGTTCATAACATTTAACGGATTGGGAAGAATTCTATATAAATAAATGTTATTTTGTTTGTAAGCTAAATCTTAAAGGATTGAACAAAATAAATGCCAAAAGTCTTGAAATAAAAAGCTTGTCAAGTACTTAAAAAAATATGCAGTGATTTAATAAGTGCTTACATTTTAATGCCTTCAGTTAACAGGGTTTCTGTTTAAAATACTATGTATAATATTCAAAAGGCAATTTTCAGCTCATTTTATTTCAGTACAATTTTTTTTCCATAAAATCAGTGGTTCAAATTCAGCTTTTAAAAGTTGACATTACATTCGGGAACTGCTAACAAGTAAATAGGTGAGGGAAAAAACTAATAACAGCACAAAAGTGGCATTTAATATTAATATCAATATCTTGAACATTATAAATATAATAAAATGATTATATGTAGGCTCGTTGGATTATATGCACACCACATAGTTGAGGGGCAAAACATTAAAATCTAAAAAAAAACGTGTGTCTTCTTGTCTAAAAACTTTTAGGTTGGTCCATTCATCTCTGCATCTAAAGATATGATATGCAGCGATCAGGAATGGTTAAAAAAAAAAAACGCCACCTCTGGCTTGTTAATGTCAAATGAAAAAGCTGTCATGCCAACTTTCTAGAAGTTTACAATGCTTGGCTCACCTTTTTATTGGTCTGCCAAGCTTTTGTTAACATTGAAAAACTGTGCAAACGAAGTGCATTATGATAGAAAAAAACAATGGGGTTCTAAGGGGCGGTTCACACAGAACACATTATTCCTTTCCAATGGGCTACTTTTCTCTTGTTTTTCAATGTAAATACGTGCACGACAAATAGCACAGATCACAGTGAAAAATGTGTCGGGGACCCCCAAAAATGTATAGATTGTCTATTAGATTTTATGGAGATGCAAATAGTAAACATTAATCAATCTCTCACTAAAGACCTGCATGAATTACTCACAACACATGCAACTATAGTAATGCACTGCAACAATGAAAATGTGTAGGGGGACCCAAAAAAACGTGGAGATGCACTCCCACTGCAGAATTCTCCCAATTGATCTTTTTATTACCTGATTAAAGTCTTTCCCTAATAGAGATATTAAATCGTATTGTGAAACTGAATTCATATCGCAAAATAAAAAAATATGTATTACAATGTTAGATGTTTCCAGTATCGTCCAGCCCTAGTTTTACAGTATCACAGTATTGTAATCACTGCTCTAAAAAGTTATTTTTTTAAATTGTCTGGGGGAAAAAAACAACACGTTTTCTCCCATTGAACAGAATATATTAAATTTTAAGAAACATTTAAAATATTTTTGAACGGTAAACATAATTCAAATAAATCATTGACTTCTGCTGTGTTCATTAGTTTCAAAAACACAGATTTGTACAACTTGAAAAGGCATCTATGGATGTCTTTCTTTTCTTTGGATGTAAAGTAAGCCACTGCAGCGTTCAGGTCTATAGCAGGTTTGGATGTTGGTGCATAAGTGATTTGTTTTTCAGATGTTTGCTCATTTGATTGACTGGTTCTTGATGTGGAAGGTTCTTTTCTGCTGTTGCCCTAATAACTACATAAAATATTAACAGGTAAAAAAAAAAGACAGAACATTTTAGCAGTTTTTAAACCTTGGCTTTTCCAAACTACGGAAATCTTGAAACCGGTTATTGTCCCATGCTAGTGTCTGAAAACCTTTTTTTTTACCATTTTGAACTATTACGTTTTTAGAAGCAAAGACATCTTCGGTGTGAATAAGCCCTTAGTTTGTACCTAGCTTTATTGTTTATTGCTTTTTTGCTGTTGGCAACATTTTTTAAAAAGTATTAGTTAGTCTGAATTCACAGTGTTCATAAAACAGGAGGCCAAAGGTTTCCCAAATGATATACTGCAGGGGTGTCAAACTCAGTTCCAAAAGGGCAGAAGCTCTGCACAGTTTAGTTCCAACCCTGCTCCAACACACTTACAGATTTCAAACAAGCCTGAAGGACTCAATTAGTTTGATCAGGTGTGTTTAATTTGGGTTGGAACTAAACTGTGCAGAGCTGCGGTCCTTTTGGAACTGAGTTTGACACCTGTGATCTACTGTTTTGGGTGAGAATCTTAAGTATGCTTTTAATGGACAATGTACTGTCCCGACAGGCCACATTAGAGGATTTTTGAATGCCATTGAACTGACACTAGTAGGTCACCTAAAAGTGACAGCATGACAAATGAAGCCTGGATTACATTCATTCTACAAAACATTTTGTAATGGTGGTGAAGTAATAACATATTCAATTTCAGATGCAGCCCGATTCTTATGCACACAAACAAGAAAGTTTTTTAAGCTGCTTGCAAACACTGACGTTTCTTTGAGGATATGCAAATCTAGTCCTTTGTCGCTGACATATTTTACATTGTTAGCTTTACTGCCATTCTTCCGCCGGCGGCAGTCTGCATTTGTGTCTGCTTGTTGAAAAGGAAAGTGTGCGTTTATTCTGTCATAGATGTGCAAGTGATTGGGTTCTCTGAGAAGAGCAATTTATGATCGGCGCACATGCCCGGTACCTCAACAGGAAGCAATCAGTTCCACGCCAGAAGTTTTAACCCCTGCCGCTTTGTCATTCAAAAATGAGATGCAAATAAATGTGCCCTGGGAATTCAGGACCAGGAGTCACAAAAGGCATCGGACCGAGAAGGATGCCCAAAAGACTAACAGATTTCTCTGCTGGGAGCAACAAGCTTGGTTGAAGGTGCCACACAAAGGCTTGTACCTTTGACACTTCACTGCCAGTGGAGCTTTGTGAAGCCCCTGTGGTGCTCTCTTGGCTGGAAATGCTTCATATTTACAGTGTGCTTCTGTCTGCTTTTGGGCAGCTGTTGGGTTTGTGTTTGTCACCTCATTGACGTGATAATAGCTTAGACTTATTAGGTTGCTTGATTAAAAGCGATCAAATGTTCTAGACATGTTCTATTCATTTAAATACTACTAATCACTTGACTTCCTTCAAATGACACATTGTTCTTCTTGAAGGGATAGTTCACTTACGCCCATTCACACTGTCAGCTTCAACGCTTTCCATTCACTTTAAATGTATGACACCGAACTGCATTGTGGATCCGTCTGCGACTCTTCAGAGGCGTTGCTCGCTGCAGAAGTTGGGACTTGCTCAACTTTTCAAGCGCCGATGGAAGTGTCAGCCAATCAGATTGCTGTATGCAAATACACCAGCTCAGACAGTAGCCGATTGCTGACTAATTTCATTGGCTGACGCTGCTATGACGATCGTGTCAGCCCCAACTTCTGACACGCCCTCTGTCAAGCATTGATGCTGAAGCCCTGTGTAAACAGAGTGTTAAGATCAAAGTCTACTCAGTGATTATTCATTATAACTTTTTCAGTTTTTTTCTTCTGTTGGACACAAAATAAGTCATTATGAAGAAAGCTTAAAAACTGTAGACTTTTATTGTAGGAATAACAAATATTATTGAAGTCAGTTGTTAACAGTGTCCAGATTTCTTCCAAATATCCAGAAGGCATCCGAAACAGATGCTCGAGCCACCTCAGCTGACTTCTCTCGATGTGGAGGAGCAGCGACTCTACTCCGAGCTCCTCCCGGGTGTCAGAGCTCCTCACCCTATCCATAAGAGTGCGCCCTGCCACCCTTCGAAGGAAACTCATTTCGGCCGCTTGTATCTAAGATCTTTTCCTTTCGGTCATGATCCAAAGCTCATGACCATAGGTGAGAGTAGGAACGTAGATTGACCGGTAAATCGAGAGCTTTGACATTCAGCTCAGCTCCTTCTTCACCACAACGGACCGGTACATTGACCGCATTACTGCTGCCGCTGCACCGATCCGCCTGTCAATCTCACGTTCCATCCTTCCCTCACTCGTGAACAAAACCCCGAGATACTTAAACTCCTCCACCTGGGGTAAGGAATTTCCTCCAACCTGGAGATGGCAAACCACCTTTTTCCGGTGGAGCACATCATTACATAAATGATGTAAATAATATTTGTTTTTTGTGAACTATCCCTTTAATTTACTGGCCTTCAGGCCACCCAGTATCTAGGTGCTGTCATCAAAAGAACATTAAAGAAGTTTTTAGCTGAAAACTCTTTTTGATTCATAAAATGCAAATCAGTGACTTGCAGCAAGTTGAGAATATGGGGGAAAACAAAACAAACATGCACGGAAAATAAGTATTGCTATTTTTCTCAAAAACATATTTCTAAAGGTGCTGTTGACTTAAAAATGTCCCCGGATGTTGGTAACAACCAATAAAATCCATATATGCAAATAAAACAAATCTAATTAGTTTAAAAATTATGTTATGGGTAAAAAAATTAACTGACAAAGGGAAAAAGTATTGAACAATGGAGGTTGGGAGGTAAAAAGGCGTTGAAAGCTCAGACAGCAGCCGAAAACTCTCAGCAATCCTCTGCCCTTTGTCATTGTAAATGAATATCAGTTGCCTCAGTCCAACATCTACATTAGCTGGATGATGAAGATGAAACCAGGGTGGATATTTCAGCAAGATGATGATCCAAAACACAGCCAAGGAAACTTCCAAGTGCTTTCAGAGAAAGAAAATCAAACTGTAGAATGGCCCAGCCAAACACCTGACCTGAATCCAATATAAAATACAAATTAAAGATGAGATTTGATAGACGAGATTCACAGAACCATCAAGATTTTTTACATTCTATTGAAGTCTCACACCTGAGCAATGCATGTGACTTCATTCTCCATATGAGAGTTGCCTTTATCCTGTCATCACCAAAAATTGCCTTTTATATAAAGTATTAAATACATTTCAGTAGTTCAGTACTTTCTCCTTGTGTCATTCCATTGTTATAACATACAACTCATTTTGCAGATTTTGTTTTTTGTTTTGTTTTAGTTTTATGTTTATTGTGTTTGGGGTTTTGGCAAAATCTGGTTCAGTTCCATGTCAACAGCTCCTTTAGGAATATTATTCCAAGGAAAAAAACATGATGAGTTCAATACTTACTTCCCCGCTGTAAGTGTTACTTATGTTGTGTGTTTATGTATGTGTGTGTATGTATATATATATATATATATATATATATATATATATATATATATATATATATATATATATATATATATATAGCTATATTCTGCAATATTATATCTTTTTGCACCTTCAAATAACCTTCAAAAAAGATCAAAATCTGCTTCAACTAAAGAGAAACATTGGGAACACTTTTTTTTAGGTACAGTTCTTGCCAACAACCCATTAACTAAGATGTCAAGCTATATTTAAAGAACTAAATTGTTGCTTATTATCATTATAATTAAATCTGGCCAAAATATTGATATTAATACAAATTGCCCCTGAAAATATTGTGATGCTGTGCCATATTGATATATTCCCTCAACCCTTCCCAAATGGTGGTTGACATTTAAAAAAAAAAACTTTTTTTGTTTCACTTAGTTCTAAGGACTGCTACCCTATTTTTAAATCAAGCAAAATAAATTATATGCTGGGTGTATTAAGATACAATCAACCTTTCTCAACCAAAACATATATAAATGCACACCCGCACAATATAATTTTATTTTAGACACATACACAATTTCCAGTCTTTGATTTTCCAGTCTTCAATTTCCAGTCAAATTAAACATGCTTTTTTGGTGCTGCACTGGCAATCTCTGCAGAGATTGACATCTTTATATGGTTTTAAAATATATTTTTATTTAGACGCATGCACAATTTCCAGTCTTGTATTCATCACATTAAACATGCACTGCATCTGTAATCTCTGTAATGATTGACATCTTTGTAGTGGGTTTTAAGATTTTATTTTACAGTAAAAAAGAACAAAGGAATCTTTTTTCCATATATTGTAAACCTTTTACCAGATATACGTGCCCTTTAAGGTGGTAAAACCAGTCTATTTCCCACATGTGGGTGGATATACCCAACCTATGTCGATATGAAGTCATAACTGACCGTATTTACACTCTTAATACACATACTTAACTGTTTATGATTCATCTGTGTGCTATTCCAAAGAAATACAATGTTTGTTTTCATAATCATTTATCAAGTTATTGTTTCACCACAGAAACCGCTTACTCTTTTGGCTGACATCACTGGAGCATTTTCAACAAAATCAAGTCCTAACTGGCTTTTCATTCCCTGTTCAATGTTTCATTGTCAATACGCCACATTATGGAATTAAAACGAGTTTCAAAGCTCTTTGAGAACATTGTTTTCAAGCAAGACCGCGTGTACTCAATGACACACAGGACTGTATGATGTATTGACTTGCTGATCAGAGCAGAGCTGAAGTGGTCAGATCCGGAACTAGGACAGGCTGGATGGCTCCTGCTGACAGAGATGAAGACGTCTAGTGGAGGTTTGCTCTGCGCAGACATGTTTATTTTGCTCTAAGAATCTCGGAGGAACTGCAAGACAGGGCTGTTATCCGTCTCCATCACCCCTGTTTAGAACAGAACATTTTTCACTAGGTTTGGTACATAGCTGTGTTGGAGTCTGCATGAAATGGAAGTTGCATTAGTCTGTTCTTTCCTAATATCATTCTTGAACTAGGAAAAACACAGGAGGGGATTTGATTGATTTGATGATTGTGGTTTGCTATTGTTGTGATTGAGATGCATTCATGCCGATGAAGACATCGTTCTCTAAATGCTGCGGTGTAGATGCTCAACATCAATTCCAACCTTTTATAATCGATGAACTTTAATAATAACAATTAGTTCTTCACTGTAAGTAAATTGGAGCATTAATTGGTGTTGACTGTCTTGTCCATTATGTGTGTGTGTGTACTCAGGCAATAAGTTGCTGCCTGCTGTTCACTTAACAGCCACTGGTGTTTCAAGGGTTATTAAATTCTACATATTGACATTATTCTGTTATGCGGAAGTGCCCTTTTTTTGGATTGTGTTAGAATTTCTAATTCAGTAGCCTATGGGAGAAATGACTAGGAATGATAACAGTCAGACTGCTTGCTCTACAAACAAGTGTGTTCATGACTTCCACATAAAAGAGTGATAATAAAATAAGAAAATGCGTTTTTAACGTGACGTCATCGATTTTATTTAGATTTAAAGGGCTAGCATTGCACCAGACCCCCGTAAGTGGTTTCGTTTGAAAGTGTAGAATCTATATTTTATGCACATATGCATCACTTTGGTTTTTTTTCTACTGTACAAAAGTTATTTACACTTAAATATACAGTATTTTGAATACCCAAGCTAGGTTTTTTACGTGGGTTCATTTTCATATTTTTCATATGACACATGTACAAAAGTATAGCTCAAATGAAAGCTCTTGCCAGTGCTCATATGGTTCTAGCATTCTTTTTACTAAATTATATTCACATATCAAACAGTTGCCGAATGAATCGCGATGTTTCCATGGCACAGAATTGAAAACAGTACATTTATGATCACTAAGCAGCCCCAGATAGCACAGACAGCTGTCATCTTTTACCTTATGCTGTGTGCTTCAGGGTCATTCTCCTCTGTTTTTGAGGTGATGTGCATAAGTAATCCTTTTATGTCTGACGTGGTCCAAACATTGTGAATTATGTTTGATTAAACAAAAGAATAGTGAAATATGAAAACAATGGTCGGTCCCTGTGGCTTGTATAGCACCTATCATCAGTTGGAATACAATAACTTTTGCATAGATCATGGTAGAGAATTTTTTCTTGTCTCCTATGATTACAGACATGTGCAGGAACCACCAAATTTAATAACAGCAAGCTAGACCACACAGAACCTAAAAGGTACACTTTCAAATTTGAGTTTAAAAAAACTAAATACAAAAAGTGCCTCTTTTTTAGGTGTTTATTATAACACAGACAACATGTACAGTTATTTTAAACACTTTCAATAGTGTTTTATGAAAATTCAAAGGGTTTTCTTTAAAACGATACCAAATTTTTGCATATACACCTCTGCATGGGGATTTGGGAAGCTTTTAAATTTGGATAGGCAAAATCCAGGCGGAAATCCCAAAATAACAGCAGAGTTTAACTGGTTAAAATCAATCAATGTGAATGAGACAGGAAGTCAAAAGAGCCAAAAAGATTTCAATGGCTTTGTCGGATTGTACGTCAAGAGTAAGGTCAATACTATAGCTTCCATAAAAGGGATTGTCGTTCTAGTTGATCATTTGGTATCAGAAGTGGCTCATATGAAAACAAAGGCATTTAGATTATGCATGTTTTACCAAAATAAAATGTGATCATGCCTTGAGTTTTATTTAATTAGGACCGTAAGGTCTGACTTTGCTTAGACAAAAGTCTTGTCACTTAACAGAAATAATGAACAGTGTAGAATATGAAGTCATTAATATTGTGTATGACTCCCATGAGCTTGGACAACTGCATCCATACATCTCTGCAATGACTCACATAACATATTAATAAAGTCATCTGGAATGGCAAAGAAAGCGTTCTAGCTGGACTCCCAGAGTTCATTAAGGTCCTTTGGATTCATCTTCAATGCCTCCTCCATCTTACCCCAGACATGCTCATTAATTTTTATGTCTAGTGACTGGGCTGGTCAATCCTGGACAACCTTCACCTTCTTTGCTTTCAGTAACGGATGTGGAGGCTGAAGTATTAGGAGCGCTATCCTGCTGATGAATTTGCCCTCTCCTGTGGTTTGTAATGTAATGGGCAACATAAATGTCTTGATACATCAGGCTGTTGATGTTGCCATCCACTCTGCAGATCTCTCACACTCCCCCAAACTGAATGTAAACCCAAACCATCATTTTTTCCTTCACCAAACTTGACTGATTTCTATGAGAATGTTGAGTCCATGCTGGTCCGTAGGTCTTCTGCAGTGCTTGTGATGATTGGGATGCAGTTCAACAGATGATTCATCTGAAAAATCTTCCTTCTGCCTTTTTTCCAAACTAGAAGTCAAATTATTATTTGTTGCTCTTACAACTGGGATCGATGACAAGACTTTTGTCAGGTAGTGCATATGATATTTTGGTAACTATACAGTTTTGGTTTCCACTGACATCCTTTGTATGGATTATACAGGTTTGTTTTACCACAGGAAACTAAAATTGTTTTGTTACCAACATTCTTTAAAACACAATAATCATGCTCCTCAGAGGAAAGTCTGTGATGAATAATGTTAGAAGAGTTTTTTAAGATATCAACACAAGCAAATACAGGATGTAGTGTTATAAGTTTGATTAACAACCAACATAACCCAGTTTTGAATTTGGTTTGGCATTTTTTTTCTCGCATTTCTTCTTGTAACTATAGTCTGGGAATAGAATTGCCGATATGACCATTCAAAACATCCTCCCTCCAATTTAGAGCGTTTTTCAGAAAGACCTGGCCTACATGAGACCTGTAATTAAACTGAAATGCGACTCTCCCTGGAAAGTCTTTTCAGTGGGGGAGCGAGTAAGTTGCACAAGTCATAGTGTTTTTCTTCTCCTATTTGTCTCAGGAAACATGCCTTGAACGCTTTCAACAAGAACAAAATGCTAGACTATGCAAGTGCATATTTGTCTGCGATTCAAGTGTGTGTGCGTGTGACTGTCAGAGCAGCATTCTACACTCATTTTTTTCTTGCTCTTTTTTTTAACATGTGTCTGTGGGAGGACAGCTTCATACCTGCACAATAGACGAAATGTGCAAATAGTCACAGCTCACTAGAGCGTAACACTGTTATTAGAGCTGCTTTCAGGTGCTAAACGGCCTTTGTTATTGAAGAACACAGCAAGACATACTCTTATAGTTGCAATATAGCTCTTCTGATATCTCCCTTCTTGGATTCCTATAGGTTAAAAATACAATGATCTCAAATTTAGGCTGAGAGCTTGTTTTTTATGAGGTTGAGTGATAGTCTGCCTTCAATTAATAATGGATTCTTCTTGTGGTCGGGGAAAATGATTTTCCTTCACAGCAGAGGATCACAGGAGGAAATGAATGTGAGGAGTATGTGGTTTTATGTCCATCCTACTATATGAGCGAATCAGATCTAAGGCTTAGGTGACTTTGTAGTTTGTATCACTGAAAGTGCTTTCATATGTGATGGAATAACCTTGACCTAGAAGATCTTCTCCAGTTAACATATAGATGTAACTCTATAACCAGCACCCATCATTTTGCAGTGGGGTTGTCATTAGTATCTACTTCAGTAGCAATGGGGTATATGCCGAAGCATGCTAATAGGACTTTTAATTTGCCATTAACCTGGGTTAAGCGCTTCCGGCTAATTGAATGCCAATGCAAAATCCGGTGCGTTTAAGGTCTGTTTTCTTTAAAAATCAGCGATCTCCACTAGCTGAGCGATATCCGATTTAAAGTGGGTCTCAGATTGTACAAGAAGCACTGCATTAAATTACATTTTCCCCGCCATATATTTAAAATATGAGCATTTATTTTACCCCAGTATATTCAATGGAGCTTCTGCGTTAGCCTGCCGATTCTGACGGGCGCGTGCGAGTAAACAGCTTTTTGTCTCGTATTACGCTTGAGCAACTAAATAAATGCCAAAGTTTATTTAACTGAATTATTTTAATGACATTACAACATCGATGCTGTACAAGGAACCGTATAAAATGGTAAAAAGTTCACAATAACAGGTCACCGGAAGTGCATCAGCATGGGAACTGCACTAGCTCGGCATATACCCAATAGGGACTGAAATTAAAAAAGAAAACTTCCATTTTAGCTAATAATTGAGTGTGTACTCAGTAAACACTGCTGATTGACCAATGTATTCACTTGCTCAAAAGATATGACTGTGATTGAATGTGAAGGCCATCAGTTTACCACTTTTTACAGTTGTTTACCAAGTGCAAACACTGATGCATGGACACTGGAACATTACAAAGCAGCTTTAATCAGCTGATCTGTCTATAAGTAGTGTTTAAGAATGCATTCAACAGCACCCAAATGAGGAAATAGACGTTTTAAAATGTTTACTACCGATTGGTACTGAAGTCGATGCTTATGACAACCCTGCTTAGCAGGACTTGCCTTATTGATCGCTGAAGCTAACCGTTGTTGTACCTAGATGGTGGACCTCAGGGGAAAGCTATGTTACTGTTTGAACAGGTTCTGGTGAGGCCTGCAGAAAGTGGACTACGTGGGTCCTAGCAACCTAGTGTAGTAGGAAAGGCAGTCTGCTCTTTCTGCTCAGTGCGGAGGGTTTTGGTCCTACCTAGGGTTGCACGATACATCAAAATAATAATTTAAATCATGATCTTGCTCTTTACCACGTGCAAACACTGATACATGGACATTGGAGGATTTCAAAGCAGCTTTAATCAGCTGATTTGTCTATGAGTAGTGTTTAAGAACACATTCAACAGTACACAAACGTTAGCAGGAAATAGAGGTTTTTAAAATTTTGCTACTGATTGGTACCGAAGTTGACACTTATGCTAATCCTACTCTGCAGCACTTGCCTGGTTGGTCGCTGAAGCTAACCATGGTTGTACTTGGTTGGTGGACCTCAGAGGAAAACTATGTTGCTGTTGGAGGAGGTTCTAGTAAAGCCTGCAGAAAGTGGTCTATCTGGGACCTAGCAACCTAGTGTAGTAGGGATCTGCTGTTCTGGAGGGTTTTGTCTCTACCTAGGGTTGCACGATGAATTAAAATTAAAGTTTAATACATGATTTATCAAAGGCTGCAATTTGTAATTTGTACATCTTTTCAGGGAAGCATGGTTCTGTGATCAGTTATAAATCTCCAACGGAAGGGCAATCTTGAGTGGAAAGTCCAAATACAGTATGCCCTGTTGAAGAAACCTAGAAATCTAGAACCTAGATTGCAGCTGTTGAATTAACAGATTTAGTTTCACTGATTGAATTTGTCTACAAAACACAACAATGGCAATGTAAAGGGTTCCAAAGAACTCATAAAAGGCATAAAAATTGTAATTTCACTTTTATGGTGGTCAAAATGTTCTTTACATTGACTTTATAATGAAATTACTGAACAGAAGGCTGAGAAAAAGGCTAATTTTAGAGTAAAACCTCTAACGGCACTCTATACATTTTTTTTTTGTTTATAATAATTTTCCTGATATCAGAGTAAATGATATTTAATTGTCTTTACCACTGCTTAATACTATGAAATATGTTTTGTGCCTTATTCTGTGTAAGAAACCAAATCATCTTAAAGAAGGATTTATTTCAAACACTAGATTGAAGTTATAAAATGAGTAAAATCATGTTATTAAATTATCTTTTTTCAAGTGCTTTCAGATGTAGCAGACTCTTTACTGCAAATAGTCAGTGAACTATAATGAAAGCATGTGTTGGAGTTTTACTACTGATTACAAAACTGGATTTACTGAAAAATTGTGCATGACAATTTATTTATCATGTAGCCCTAATCCAGCCTTGAGAAAAAACTCCCTGTAGCTTTCTAGTAAATTTTAGACCTTGACTAGCTTGTTCAGGTGTGTTCGGTTAGGGTTGGAAGAGCAAAACACTGCAGAAATGTGACCTTCCAGAACAAGTATTGATTATCCCAGTAGTACAGATATGGGGACACTTTACTGTCAAATAAAAACCACCATCCCTCGGATGTTCAAATACATTCCTCCCTTTTTGTGCTCATAAAAAAAATTACGTTTTATTAGAGTAGAGGTGTCACCATGGCCATATTTGCCCACTGGACTCTAGCCATCATCATAGCCTTCTATCCATTCCCATACATAGTAATTGGCTTAATCCTCTCCTTGCCTCCTCCAGACCAGTAAGCTGGTGTGTGATGAGCTTTCTGGCATTCTAATGCTGCTGTTGCATCATTCAGGTGAATGCGTCACATTCTCGAGGCTCCACTCCTTTGAGTCCAGCAAAAAAAGGTATTATTTAAATATAAAAATAGTAAGTAATAGTAATTATAATAGTAATAATATTTTTGTTAAACGATTAAATGTACACAGTACACATATATATAGACAAAATTTTATTGTTTACTTGAATAATCATTTGAAAACACTGACATTTCTCAGATATTGAGAAAACCCTCCAGCCCTGGGTCTTTGTGGACAAGAATCACCATTTGAAATCACTTATTCTTAGGACTGAACTGGCATTTTCACGGGACCAATCAAAATTATTTTAATAATTAGACATATAATTGTATTTTATTGAGTTTTTCCAAGCCATTTTTGAGAAGTTACTGTTCCCCCATTGAAATACTTGGTCTTGGATGCCTGAAATAGCTTGGAAAATTGCTGTTGAGTGAACAGACTTTCCTTGACAGGGACTTGGTATGACCAGCTGGTTGTTGGTTTGTTGGTGGTCCAAGAGGGTCCCAGCATGGACCACCTAGAAACCATCTGCCAAAGCACAGTTACTACCTTGATAGAGATTTTTCAACAGAGGAGTGGAAGAGTGAAGAATCTAAGAATCCAAAAGCTATAGTAATATTTGTTCGTGTAATCTGTGAGAGAATTGCTCAGTGGCTTCAACATATTTCAACAGAAGCCCACTGACATCTCCTGAACATTTGTTTTTCTGTGAAAAATGGCCTGCAAGTGTTTTCAAAAGCGTTTCGGGGGTCTATTGTTTTGTTTTGAATGCAGTGTGTACTAAAACAGTCTGGTTATTGGCAGTTTGAGAGCTTTTCTGAAAATGGCTTTGTTTGTCAGTGGGGGCTGCCAACATTACGGCTACAGCCCACCTTAGCGAGAGTGTATCTGGCAGACTACCAAGCTCCGCCTACGAACGTTACCCACCTGTGTGAGCAAGGGGGGCGCAGCCTGTAGGTCATGGCGCACGTCTTTGTTCATTCATGCCTCAAGGTTTTAAAACCATTAAAACTATGCACTCTAAATTTGGAAAATGCTGCATGAGGTACTGATTTGTGCCCATTTGGAGCTAAGCCCTGGGTCTGCCGGAGGCAGCAGGCGATGGGGGATGTAGTGTTAAGGGGTTAGGCAGAGGGGTCTCTCTGGGACCCAGCACGCTCATTACTGCGAGGAGTCCATCACTGACAGCAGGTCACCATGGTAACGGTTGGTATGTGATTCCCACAACAATGCCAAACCTTCCCCCAACCTCCCTCACCATTTTCCCCAATCAGCACATGGAATTTTCTCTCTCATTCTCTCTCTGTCCATCTCTCCTCTCGCTGTCTTGCACTATTACAGTATTGTTGGCCAAGGACAGAGCGAAGGTGTTTTTGACAGCTTGTATAGTGGTGGTGGTGTTGGTATGACTGCATGCATTTGCATGTATGGGTTGCATGGAAGTGTTCACTGCAAAACTACAGGGCAGTAATTGTGTGTGTGTGCTAGATTGTTCCGGTATAATTGTGTAATGATGGATGGTGCTTCTCTGGATTGAAGCCACGCCTGCCCTCATAAGGGAGCGCTCTGGAGACGGTTGTACGTTTGAAGATGAAGAGAGATTGTGTTTATGTGTGTTGGGGGTTGTAGAGGTATGGGTTTGATCTGCAACAGGGTAAACACTGGTTGGCCTGCTCTTGACTGGCATTTTGTACTTTTTCCTGCTCATTAGAAAGCTGTAATGAACGGCACATTTATAATATCATGCTTTTGATTCGATTTGGGATATATTTTGGAGCACATAAATATGATATGCAAATAAACTAATTTTACTGGTAACCTAGAGTTAAACAGTTGGGTTTTAGCATTTTTATTCCCTCTAGCCCAAACTCGTTCCTGGAGGTCTGGTGATTTTAGCTCCAACTTGCCTCAACACACCTGCATGAATGTTTCTAGAAAGCCTAGTAAGAGCTTGATTAGCTAGCCCAGGTGTGTCTGATGGGGTCAACTAAACTTTACAGGACACCAGCCCTCCAGGACACCTCTGCTCTAGCCAATCTCTGGGTCTTTTGGAAGCTTTTTTAGCTTAGCTTATCATTATTCATTGAATCGAATTACACCATTAGCTCAAAAATTACATATGGATTGAAAAATAAATATACCATTAGCTCAAAATGAGTTTTAATAATTTTCCTATATAAAGTTTGACTCTTCTGTAGCTACATGGTGTATTACGTCCAATTGCTATTGTCTAGGCTAATAAGGCTAGGAACTATACTTTTATTCGGGTGTAATAATCAAGGAACTTTGCTGCCATACCATGGCTATACACTACCTGACAAAAGTCTTGTCAACTAGCCAAGATTTAGAAATAACAAATAATAACTTGACTTCTAGTTGATCATTTGGTAGTAGAAGTGGCTAATATTAAAGAGGAAGACCTCTAGATAATGCTTATTTTTCCAAAACAAAATATGATCATGCCTTGATTTTTAATGATTTAATTAGGACATTTATTATTAGGACAACAAGATCTGACTTTGCTTAGACTAAAGTATTGACAATTTATTAATAAAGTCATCTGGAATGGCTAAAAAAAACATTCTTGCAGGACTCCCAGTTCATCAAGATTCTTTGGATTCATCTTCAACGCCTCCTCCTTCATCTTACCCCAGACATGCTCAATAATGTTTACATCTGGTGACTGGGCTAGCCAGTCCTGGAGCACCTTGACCTTCTTTGCGTTCAGGAACTTTGATGTGGAGACTGAAGTATGAGAAGGAGCGCTATCCTGCTGGAGAATTTGCCCTCTCCTGTGGTTTGTAATGTAATGGCAGCACAAATGTCTTGATACCTCAGGCTTTTGTTGTGGCCATCCACTCTGTAGATCTCTCGCCCGGCCCCATACTGAATGTAACCCCAAACCATGATTTTTTCCTTTACAAAACTTGACTGATTTCTGTGAGAATCTTGGGTCAATGCAGGTTGCAGTAGGTCTTTTGCAGTATTTGTGATGATTGGGATGCAGTTCAACAGATTCATTGGAAAAATCTACCTTCTGCCACTTTTCCAATTGATCAACTAGAAGTCAAGTTATTATTTGTTGCTCTTACAACTGGGATCAATGACAAGACTTTTGTCAGGTAGTGTAGTAGGCATAATGATATTACTTGTACCTGAAAATAGTTCCTAGCTAGGTAATTAGCGACGCATCCCTTAATTAATATTTCAGAATGAGAGTTTAGTTCATAACCATATCAAACGATTTATCAAACAATTTTTCAAAATGGATGTCAAATTAATAATAGTGTGAAATCGAGATTCCAATATTGTTTAACTACTTTAAATGAATCCAGTTTTTAGGTTTAGACATATTTATTAAGATCACCATCTGCATCGCCCATTTTAAACCAATTTCTCAGAAGTACAACCAATTTATTTACTAGTGTAGAGCTTATTTCAATGTGGAAAAATTGCACCTTTAAATTCCACTCTGCAAATATCCCCTTAATTCAGCGCAGTTGCCAATTTAACAGACCTGCCATTCATCCAGATTCGGTTTAAATGACCTCACATTAATTATTCCCTTTACCATAACACACACCTCACAGCTAGGGATAATGAAGGAAGCTGAGAAGCCAACCCAAATAGAAGTGCTCTGATTATTAGCGAGAATAAATGCGAGTAACTCTAAATGTGAGTAAATCTTCCCCTCCGAGCAGAACTGTCTGATGATTTATGCAGTAAAACAGCCAGTGTAGATTGCGCCTGCAGGGCCGCAGCTCTGTCTGAGGTCAGAGACATGTAACGATACCATATGTTCCCGAGAGGCTGCGATGCTGCATTTGAAGAGGATGTACAGGAAGTGACATGTTGGCCCTCCAGTCCCATGCTGCTGTTGACTAGTCCCCTGGTGCGCTGACACCTGCTCGCTTGCACACTTCCAAGCGTTCTCAGGAGATTTCCAAGAAAATGAGGATCTGCCTCATCCAGATTTGACATTATTATCCTCTGTTGCGATACAGTGGGTTTGCTCATTTGTATCTTTCCTTTGCAATCTCTATTGTAAATACAACTACTTCCTAATGGAGTAGATGCACACAGACTTTTAATTTTCAGTCAGTCAGCCCAAGCATGTGCCACTATCTTCAGGACGTAAATAAGCTAATCAGGCTATGCCATAATTAGAAATATTATACAAATATTTTAGCAAAGTTAGCCTAAGCAACACGTGTGGGTCTACAAAGTTGCACAATTCGCAACATATGTCATGCGCAGCAATGCTTTATGGATGCGCTACTTTTGCGTGCAATATGAAAGTTCTAATTTGTAAACATAGACGCCATAAAATAGGTGCATGTGCTTGTGCGTGCGTTTTGAAAGAGGTTTTAGCAAAAAAACGGGGACTTCCACAATAAACGGACACGTGAAACTGGCTTGCCATGGTAGAAAGGATAATAGTACGCTTTTAGTGTCCTCTTTTGTCATGATCCATTCTGAATAAACAAACAATGCAGTTTACATGTTTCGTCCTTGTTGCATTATTCATTAAGATAAATCTAAACTAGTTTCTGTAGTTCAAACAACTCAGAATTGTAGTTTAGAACGTCTGTTAGAACGACCCACGTATTAAAAAATAGTCTGGTTTAAATCGGCCTCAAGCTCATAATTTTAGTTAATTTGTCGGACTGGGTTGGGCTCTGACACAAGGTGCACAGGTTGCTCGGATAGTGTTGGGTTTATTTTTTGGGCCCGATCAAAGCTCTAAGTGCTACTGGTGAACTGTCACACCATGTTTAAGATCTGATTTCTTTAAAAATCAGCGATATTCACCGTCTAATTTATATAAATTATAGAGTGGCCATCAGTTAGTACACGAAACACTGCATTAAATTCGATTTATCCACTCCATGTCTTTAAAATAGTGTCACGTGATGTGCATTTTCAGAGGTAGAGAGGAAGGAGGGCTGCTCAGAAATGCTACACGCCACTGTGGATGTCAAATCGTTGTCGTTCTCAAATGCCATTTAAAAACAAAGACAGTGTAAACAGGGCCTGAGTGTGTACTTTTCGCAAGCGGATTTGCAACGGGGGCGGGCGGAGGATCGCGATGCCGGTGTTGTCTATCGGACGAACCGTACGTAATACGTACATAGTAGAGCTTGCAAAACTGTGTTTTTTTTTTTTTTTTGTCGACAACACGAACGTTGTCAACATAACTCACTGGAAATCCAAAATGCTTACACACCGGCGACTTCATTGAAAGAGGAGAGGGTTTAAGTTCTGTCGACGGGTCTCCTGCTTCTGCAGTTTAACAAGCACTTCAACAAGCCTGTTTTTTTCCCGCTTGGCAAGCCAAGCTGACGTGACATGGGGGCGTGGCAGCATCGACGATTCTATTTTTTGATTCGATAATCGAAATTGAGCATAAATTTCGATCGATTTCGATTAAAAATCTAAATCGTGACACCCCTAATAATAATAAACATTCACAAAGTGATGTAATACTTTTGAAAATCACGATTGTAATGCATATATCCATGCTTAAGAAAATATCCATGGCCAGAAAATGATCTTTTTTTGTAATAAATTGTTATAATATCGGTGTTTTTATTGCCACAAGTCCAGAGACTACACCTATGATTTTATATAAAATTCACTTTAATTTGTGATATGACCTAAAAAGTTGCCATAAACCAATATTTTCTCAATTCAAATGAGTAGCAGCTTGGACCTGGAAACAGTATTACTTACAGTACGTCATTTCTTAACAAGCAGATTGTCTTAATCATATTAAAATCGGATTATTTATTTCTATGTAAACATACTTAATGTGTTATCGGTGGCTCTGCTGTGTTTGTAAAATTTGCGTGTGTATGATGCATTTCCGCTATTGGTTGTAATTAAAAGTATATTCACAAGTTGTCCATAAAACATTACCAAAGACCAAATTACCAAAAACACTTGAGATAAAAGCACACTATCATATACTCTGCCTTTATTTTGTGTTTGTGCTCTCTTGACTATAATCTACACTCAAAAAATTATGTTTGCGGTTTGCTCAAACTATTTATTTTAAATTTGCCAAAACAACATGATTCTTTAGGTTTTTTGGGATGTCTACAAGGATGCAACAATGGCGGCATTTTCAAAAACTTGTAACCTGTTTTCAGTTTTCTGCCATTTCACTCCCCCCAAAAAAACGCTGTTATCATGTAAACAAACAGGCAAACTGCATAAAATCTTTCCAAAAACATTGTGTAAATAGACTTAAGATGCATCCAAAAATTTGAGACTCTTGTTTTCTGCGCATGTAGGATGTAGATGGACAGCCCCATCTCGCTGAGAAGGGGTTATGTTAATATGATTAAAGCGGATTACAGTGTTCATCTGCAGATCAAAGGAGCCGAACCAATTAGCACCCCCACCTTTAACACTGCAGTCGACCAAGTCAGAATACAGCTGAGAAAGCCAAGATGGGCGCATTCTATTTGACACACAAAGACGATTCTGAGAACTATTTCCAAGCCGCCATAATCTCTCACTCTCACTGTTTTTTCCCCTCCTTTCATTGGCTTATGTTGTGTACAAATGAGATGGGAAGAAGGGATAACAAAACAAGTCTTGAAAAATTGCCTGTCATAATTGTCTAGTGTGCAATGACTGGGCCCTCCAACAAAGGTCTCCCCTGAATTGACATGAAAAGGTGTTGCAGAGGCAGCCCAGCATGCTGTCAGGACTGAATTAAGACATTAAAATACTCCTGTCACCCTTCCAGCTTTCACTGATTTATTCATTTCACCGAGAGCGGCAGCCAAACTGCAATCGCCTTTGTTTCGTTGTTGTAAGGAGCAGGCCACTCAAAGGACGTCTAAGAACCCTGCGGCCCTTGCTTTAATTGTGTTATTGCTGTTAACGTCATTGATTTAAATGTCCTTTCTGAGCAGATGTTCTGAGAAGAAAGAAAAGATTGTACAGCCTTTTTATATGAGGCTACTGTAGTTATGATTTAAGTACAAACTGTTTTCCAGTACCTCTCATAAAATCCACTAGGACAGATAAAATTAGGCACAAATGTAGCCACTGTTGAACCAGACCCACCAGCTGTGAGGTGAATCACAACGTTACTATCCTTGATTTGAATTATATGAACTCGTTTTTCCCTAAATGTGTACCATAAACATGAATGTCATCTTTTTCAATTACTCTTGTTTTCTGGTGTTTTCATGGGCACAACAATGGCATCATTTTCAAAACTTTTCAGATTTATGCGTTTCCAGATCAAAAAAAAAAAAACACGAGTTGTTTAAACAAACAAGAAACTTTTTTGTTTAGAAACACATTTTTGGCTGAAAATGTGTAAATGACCTCTTAGTTAATGCACTGTGAGTTAACTAGAATTAACATTGAACTTGTTTATTTTCATGAACATTAGCAAAGATGAATAAATACTATAATAAATGTGTTGTTCATTATGTTAGTGTAACCCACTGGTCCTACCCCTGGACCGAGCTGGGATTGAACCAGCGACTCTCTGCATTGGATTTTGTTGCTCTAACAATGAGGCTAAAGACTGTTGCCTCTAGCGTTTGTTGCTAAAGCACCTTTTCTGGTTCAAAGAAGTGAGGTTTACCTGCACATAACTTCACTAGCTAGCCTCTGTTAGACACCCCCCCTAAACCTCACTCCCATCTGGATCACAGCACCAATGTAACCCCACCGGTCATACACCACCCAACCCGTCTAAGCTGGGATCGAACTGGTGAGTCTCCACATGGGAGTTGGTTGCTCCAACACAAAGGCTAAAGACTGTGGCCTCTAGCGTCTATCACTAGAGCACCTTTTCGGGTTCAGAGGAGTGAGGTTTACCTCCACAGAACTTCACTAGCTAGCCTCTGTTAGACTCGTCCCCTAAACCTCACTCCCATCTTGGTCATGGCATCAATAAAACCCTGCCGGTCCTAAACCACCCAACTTGCTTCGAGCTGGGATCGAATTGCCCACTCTCTGCATTGGAGTCAGTTGTTCTAACAAGAAATTTAAAAACCTAGTTTCTGTCGCTATAGCACATTTTTGGGCTCAGAGGAATGTGGTTTACCTGCACAGCACTTCACTAGCTAGCCTCTGTTACACTCCGCCCCTTAAACCTTGCTCTTATCTGGGTCGCGGCACCAATGAAACCCTGCCAGTCCTACACCACCCAACCCACTCTAAGCTGGGATCAAACTGGCAACTCTCTGCATGATTGGTTGCTCTAACAAGGAGGCTAAAGACCATGGCCTTTAGCAATTGACGCTAGAGCACCTTTTCAAGTTCAGAGGAGTGAGAATTACCTGCACTACACTTCGCTAGCTGGCTTCTGTTAAACCTACTCCTCTAAACCTTGCTCCCATCTGGGTCGCGGCAGCAATGAAACCCTGCCAGTCCTACACCACCCAACCCGCTCCAAGCTGGGATCGAACCAGCGACTCTCCACATGGGAATCGGTTGCTCTAACAAGGAGGCTAAAGACCGTGGCCTCTAGGGTCTGTCGCCAGAGCACCTTTTCAGGTTCAGAGGAGTGAGGTTTACCTCCACAGCACTGGCCTCTCTTATGTTAGTAAATAGATTAATTAACATTTAACTTTTGGGACTTTATTGTAATGTGTTACTAATGCTAGATTGAGACATTAGGCGGTCTTTTGTGGCTTTTCAAATGTATAAGTATATACTGTACACTATTAAAGCAAAATGTGTTTTCTACTACCTCTGGAAAGGGTCAAAAGTGGACAAGCTTGATCAGTAGTGATCACATTAGCTGGGTTTCTATCCACTTGTTTAGTGAAATACTGCTTCCGGGTCCAAGCCACTACTCATTTGAATTGAGAAAATGTTCATTTGTGACCACTTTTTAGTCATATCACACACTGAGGTGATTTTATTATAAAATCATGGTGTACACATCAGTCTCTGGACTTGTTACATCAACAACAACAATATTTTAACAATTTATTAAAAATGAATAACTTTCTGGCCATCTGAGATTAGGCAAGGTTTATATTTTGCAATTGTGATTGTCAAAAGTAATAGATCACTTTGTAAATGTTTTTTATTTTCATTTGATAAACCTCCCTATACAGTTTGATAGAGCGCTTGGAACCGTAAACCGATTTGCATGACGTCACACTTAACAACGGCACTCCAAAGTTGTAAAAAAATTGAAAAATCCTAAATGCTAACTATTTCTTTTAATTGTAATGCTGCGTTTACACCTGATGCACTTGATGAAGTGTCAAGCGTGAGTGATTTATACGTTAAGTTTATGCAAAGATGCAAATGAACATCCTGCAGCCCGTTTCGTGGGAATGAGGCGGCACGAATGACATGATTTGTGTAAATGAAGCAGCATGAGTTGAGCTTTTGTGCAATTGACATGCAACATGCGCAGATTGTTCGAGTTGGAAAATCTAAACTTCAGCGGACATCACAGTTTTAACCAATCAGGAGTTCGCTGTTGTAGGGGCGTGATTATGTCCTAAGGTAAACTCCTTTTGCCGACACCAGACAACAGTGACGCTGGCTCAGTGTAAAGCATTGCTGAAAGCTTCTATCATCCAGGGACATTTTCTGGAGGAATTGATGAACTCACAGAGCTGGGAGCACATCTGAAAGGATCTAGTGCGCCATACGAATACACGCTGTTTTTCAGCCTTCTTAAAGCACATAAACGCCTCTATTCTCTCAATAAAATCTATGTTAGCCATTTAGCATTAAAGCTAGGGTCACCTGGGGGACAGAAGCCCTGCCTATGATGCGGAGCCACATTCGTTTTAAAGTGAATTTCATGTGCAAATTAAAGGAATTTGACGCGCGACTGAAATGAGTAATCTCAATGTTCACACATCAATTTACCGCGTCTGGTGTAAACAGCATTAGAGTGGCTGACTGTAGTATTGGTAACCTGGCAACCAACAGAACACAAGGCACAAGCTTAATGGAGACAGCTGATTGGTCATGTGAGTGTAATGTTTTTTACTTCAGAGATTAATCGGCAAATGCGTTTCCATTAACACTTTTTTCAGACAAGTTCAAAACCTCAAGAAAGAGTAGAAACTTTCTTTGGGAATAAAGAGATTTTTATTCGTAATTTGACTCGTTTCTCATCTGATTCTTCATTAATACAGATAGAAACCCAGCAATAGACAAAATTGCATTCCTATTGATCTATTTAGTTTTTTTGTTTTTCCAAATGGACTCTTTGAAGAATCAAACAAGGGCATATATTTCTGAAAAGATCAATACAATCTTTGCTCAGTGAAAAAGATGCTCCACATCAGCAGCATAAACCCGTCTTGGCATTTTTATTCTTCGCATGTTCCATAATGCCAGCAGCAAAACCGAAGCTCCTAATAGCTTACTCTTCTGTGTGGGATCCAGGGTCTTGCTCTCTGAATCTGACCTCATCAGATCATCACAAAAAGGCCAAAGGAAAAGCTGTCATTGCTTTCTGCTGTTTGTCTTTTTGAATTCCCCTGCCCTTAGTGTTTGGAAATGGAATGAGTGTGATTCATGGGCGCTGCTGCATGTTTATATGTCACAGGAGCGAAGCAGGCGTGCGGTTTTGCTCCATCACTAGGGTCTGTGCATGTAAACAAGCAGGGGGACGAGTGTAGTCGGCACTCAGACGCCAAGTCTATCTCTAACCTGCTGCAGGTCCGCATGAATAATTAATGGCACTCTCTTCGCATGATGGAGGAGACGTCGAGGCCTGGAGGGAAAAAGCACTCCAGCTGTGAAAAGAGGCTTTCTTGATTAAATATAAAAATTGTTTGTGGCTGTTAATAGTATTATTGTTTTTCTAGCTTGTCAGCTTGTCGTTTTTTTGATTACTTTTCTTCCTAAGTCTGCGGTGCCATTTGTTCTTTTGTCATTTCCTCCAGAATTATAGTGGGAGGGATGTCAATTTTCTGGCTAGCTTGCTCTATAAACTTGAAAAGCTTTTCATCATGGGTTAGCTTCACTGCAAAGAAAACCCTGTAAATTTGCAGTAAAAAATGGTTGATGTGATCGGCAGATGTGATTTAACTGTAAAAATAACAGTAAAAACTGGCATAAACATGATGCCCCCTCTATTGGTTATTAAATGGGAGTTGTGAAAGAAATAAGGGATATGGACGAATTTACATTTATTCTAAGACTTAAAAAGGACTTATTTGTGAACCATTGGAACTAATAGATTGCTGCTATGTTAACAGCTGTTGAATGCACTGAATCAGAAACAATGTAAACCCCCCAAAGTTACCGTAAATTAACTTATTAATCATTTCTCTAAAATATAAAATGTTTTGTTGTAAAATTTAAAAAAGGATCTCAATAAAAATAAAGTAACACAAAGTACAGTAGAAACTGAACCAGAACTTTAAATTTTTTACAGTAAACTACTGTAATTTTTAAATTTACATTAGCTATGTTTCCATCCAAAAATGCGAATAAACTTAATGCGCAAAACTGGATTATCGCATAAAAGTTGTGCGAATGAAGCATCGTTTCCATCCAACGAGTCAAAGCGAACAAAATCGTCACTTCCTGATTAACTGGCGCCAAATATCAACAGTAAAAACTGCATTTGCTGCAGTAGGAGAAGCTGCATCAATCTTTTCTAAATGAATGCGCCTCAGAAGACAATCCTGACATGCAGTTAGCGTGCAGTTGCGTTTGAAGGAGTCAGACACGGAGCACAGGCGCTCTTGATTCTGGAGGTCATTAATAATATAATAACATTAATACTGGAATGGTAAGGCGTTTTATAATGACCAAAACAACACTTCAGATGTTTTATAATGTGCTCAGCCTGACGTTTTATCCATTCATACACATTTTAAGCATCACATGATCCCTTTTAACAAAATCACATGACCTTTTTTAATGCACATGCTGGAGTTTGTGCGGTAAAAGTGTTTCCATCGCAGTTTATGCGCATCTTTTCTTATCGAATAAAAAGTTTTTCCTACCCAGTTAGGCGCGTAAGTTTTTTATGTGCATTTTCAAAATTTTTACGCATCATGGCGTTTCCAACAACTGTTTTTTTATGCGCATTTGCAAAATGCACATAAAATAGGTGGATGGAAACATAGCTAGTGTTACACACAAGTGTTTTGAAATGCCAACATCTACGCATTGTACCTTTGTTACGCAAACAAAAACACAAACATAATATAGTGATTATAAAGTCACATGATAAACTGGTCCTCATCACAAACAACTTTTCCGACAACAGAGAAACACTAATATATAGTAAAATACTGAAGGTGCTCAGTGATGCAGTGACACATGGCTGAATCTTTTGCTGTCTCACCACTTTTGATGCTCATAAATTTTCATAAAAAGTAATCCAGCTGCACTTATTAGGAGCTTTGCTGAAGTTGTCAGCTGAAGTGCAGTATCTTTGATAAACTATGATAGTTAGCGTTCATTGAAAAATAGGAATGAGTAATAAATCCATATGAAGCAGTCGCTTAAAAGTGATGCCTCTTCTGATTGGGCCAGGGTCGGCCAACCAAACGGTATTAGGTCAAACATGGTGTCAAACATGCACAGGCATGGTTTAAATAGCCCAATGTGAGAAGACTGTTACAAATCTAGTAGAAACCATAGTAAAAATTTGTATGGCAAATTAACGTATTTTATTAATTTATATTGTTATACACCAATTTATTAAAGTACTAACGTCTATACACATCATAGCTTTGCTTCACATGAAAGTCACATGATAAGCCAAAGCTCATCACAGACATACATTTTCCCACAAGAAGAAAAACATAACAATATGTAGATAATAAAATATGTACTAATATATACTATGAACAGTGTCATGGTAACACACATAGAATTAAAGTAATGCAATAAACATTATCGATCAAAATTAGATGTAACATAAAAACTCATGGTGTCCGTGGGGTCTTAAAAATCTTAAATTCACAGAACATATGTTGTTGTAGGTCTTAAATAATTTTAAGCAAATCTTAATTTTCCTTTGTCAATGTAAAGCTATATCCATTCAATCAACAATCTATCCCCCCAAAAAGGAGAAAACATTTAACTAAAGTTACATTTTTTTAAACTGTATTTACCAGTTTGGTTTACTTATCTTCTTACAATAACATTTGCTTATGTGTTTGGTAAATGTGTATGAATTTTAATGCAAGTAAAATTAAAATATTTAAGCAAAAATATTTTCTACTGGCCATTAGAAAACCCCCTTTTTTCCCTACAAGTCTAAAATTTAATTCATAATGTTCTTAAAAAGGTATTTAAAAGTTTTAAATTTGTCTTTGTGAAACTGGCAGAAACCCTGAAACTCTAAAATGTACATTACTGATGATGAAAACCATCAAGAACCATAGTAATGTCTACAAAAAAAGTCATAAAAAGTCAAATGTTTTACAGGAAATCATGAAATGTTTTTTTCAACTTATATATTAAGGAAACTTACTGTTAACCAGGTTACAGATTTTTACTGTAGCATTTTACAGGTTTTTAAACCGTTAAAATCGCTATAACAATTAAATGCAGTTGAGTTGGTTCAATTTGATTTTATTAGATAAAAGTTTAAATATGTTTGTTTTTTATTCAACTTAAACTCAAAGGTCTAATAATGTCATGTTTGTCTATTATGTGTCATACATTTCATTCATTCATTTTCTTGTCGGCTTAGTCCCTTTATTAATTCGAATCGCCACAGCGGAATGAACCTCTTATTTGAAGTTATCCTATATTAACTAAAGGATCAACTTTTAAGCATATTTCATAAGTTACATATACTCTCAAATTACTTTTGCTGCTTGTTCAAACTATTTTTTTCAGGGTATACTAATGTTTGGAAAGATTTTAAAACAACTTAAATTTTCTGCCATACCGCTCCTAAGGTTTGTGTAAGATTTTTTTTCATTTACGTTTTTTTGTTTTGTTTTTTTAGAACAACAGTGTCTCCAGCAGAAAACATCTCCAAAGATGCTCTTTTAAATTGTTAAGAAATCTGTGTTTTTGAAAGAGAGCTGAAGTCAATGATTCATTTGAATTACTTAGCCTGACATGTTTACTGTTCCAAAATATTTTAAATGTTTCTCAAATAAAAATATATCGTGTTCAAAGGGTAGTAAAGTTTACAAGTGGCATTTAAAAAGAATAGATATTAGAGCAGTAATCACAGCACCGTGAAACCGTGATATTTCTATGCAGTTATCATATACCGTCAGAATCTTATACCGGCCCAGTGCCTAAAACCAACACAATTCTTAAGGTTTATGTTCAATCCACTTAAGCTTGTACAAACTATTAAATTAGCTTAATTGATTTGCGTTGGGACAATATGAAGAAATTGTGTGGAACCCAGCATATTTTACATTGCATAGTTTATTAAGACTGATCTCAGACATAATTTTAGGACAGTTACTGCTCACTGAGCAATGCAACAAACTGCATTTTTGCTAATTAAGCTGCCAACACCCAAAGCATGTGTGCGTCTGCAAGGTGGTAATCTCAAAACTCAAAGCATTACACGAAAATCTTCTAAATCTTCAAACTGAAGTGGAGATTAAACTCTAACAGTGCATTCACGCGGGGCTTCAGCGTCAACTCTTGGCCAAGGGGGTGTCGTAAGTTGGGGCAGACACGATCGTCACATAAGCGTTAACCAATGAAATTAGTCCACAATCGGCTACTGTCTGAGCTGCGGTATTTGCATAAAGTAATCTGATTGGCTGATGCTTCCATTGGTGCTTGACAAGTTAAGAAATTCCCAACTTCTGCAGTGAGCATTGCCACTGAGGCAGCGTAGACAGATTCACAATTCAGTTCAGCAACGCTTCACATCACACATTCAAAGTGAATGGGAAGCGTTGACGCTGACGCCTCATATGAATGTGGCGTTACAAGTCTTTCTATTAACTTTAAACACCTAAAATTACTTTTAGGGTGTACTCACACTATGTAGAGTTGCCTTGAACCGGGCCAAAGCAAGCTTGTCCCCTCTCCCGTCTCCCCCGACGGGCCGCACTCACATTACATTCGGGCACGCTTGCGTCATCGATGCTGCGCTGTTCAGTAAGTGCTTTCGCTCAGCACAGTGGAGATTTCTCTAGTTATATAGCTTTAGTGGTTTGATATGTAGTGACACGCAGTCAAATATTTCGCAGATCAGCCACTTTTGATGCTCATAAACAATCAAAGTCCTTGTGCTGCGGGTATTAGGAGGTTTGCTAAAGTCGCAGCTGTGGTGCAGTGTGGGGTTTGCATCTTTAATAACCTACGACAGTTTGCGTTCATTGAACGGTAAGAATGATTAATAAATGCATTTAAAACAGTCCCTTAAAAGTTCTGTCTTGCTTTTAGTTTCGAGCTTATTCGCGTTTTGCACTCACACACAAGCATATCGTGCCAAAGCCCAAGTGAACCGCGCTCAGGCACACCTTTTTCAACCGGGCCAGGGCCGGCCAAGTGTACCGTGTTTGAGCCTGATTCAGAGCACTCGCACTTCTCAAACGATTCCGGAAACGGGCCTGGGCACGGTTCGGATAGCATAGTGTGAGTATTCCCTTATTGTCTACATGTCCCTCTCGTAATTCATTCCCATGCAAAGCATGCTAGGAACTACAAATCCCCTAACCAACTAGTTGGAGCAACACAATTCCTTCATGTTGTCCCAACACAAAACGCTAAAGTAACTAAATGCTTTACAAATTTAAGTGGACTGAACATAAAACAAATAAATTGGCCAAAGAAATTACAAGAATTGTGTTTTTTGAGCTCATTTTAAACGGGTAGTTTGAACAAGCAGCAGTGATCATGTTTTTGAGCGCAGTAGACTCTCGCTCTGTGTTGGTAGGTTTGCAGTTGCAGGCATAAATAGCACTCCTCTGCACCAATCAGAACTGTCAGCTCCTTGTGTATTTATACATTCATGAGAGTGGAGAGCCATGAAAGCAGATGCACACGACGTAAAAATAGGCTTGTAAAGGGTATGAAAGGTTCACGGCCAGAGAACCCTTGTGTTTAGAGGGAAGGGCTCTGTGAAAACACAAATAATTACCCAGCTTCAGCCAGAGTGTCTCTTTTCCAGACACACACACAAACGAACACGCAAACACAGCTGCGGGGAACTGTCTATGTGACCTTCCCCTCTCTTTTTTTCCGCTCTGAAGAGGCTGGCACAGCCCAAACTGGCATGCATGATGGGGTGACTCTCCGTTAGCCGGTCCAAACCACGATCATCTGTGTCCTTTTTCCACTTCTGCATGTTTACTCTCCTCCACTGAAGATCTGCTATTGTTCCAGTCTGTTGTTTGAGTTTCAAAATGCTGTCAGGAGAGTCCACAGGATTACCATAAAAATTTACATTGAAAAATTGTGGTTGGAAACATTATTTACTGTATTAATTGCTTCAAGTGGTAAATTTATTGTACATGTTTAGAGAAAATATATTAGTGGAATTGGTTAAGTTTTATGATTCATTAAGTTTTATTAAATGTATTTGTTTTGATATATTTATAATTGCATGTTTTATTGACTGTATTTCAGTTTTTCTTTTATTTTGGTTAAAAATGTAATAACTTATGTCAATTATTTACGAAGCCAAATTTCTTATTTTATACTTTGTGTGCATGAAATCATGATAAAGCTCTTGGGTGATTTTAGACTCTTAATTTGGCCACATCGTTATCTGTGTTATAGCAAATAGAATGATTTTGGTTACAAATCTTATTTTAACACATATTTGTGAAAATGCTTTGAAATAAAAAACAAATGTATATCAACAATAAAAGGGGGAAGAAACTTGATTTAAGTGACTTTGAACGTGGCGTGGTTGTTGGTGCCAGACGGGCTGGTCTGAGTAATTCAGAAACTGCCAACCTACTGTGATTTTCATCTCTAGGGTTTACAGAGAAAGATCCAAAAAAGAGAAAATATCCAGTGAGTTCTGTAGGCACTAATGACTTGTTGATGCCAGAGGTCAGAGGAGAATGGCCAGACTGGTTCGATCCTATCTGAGTAATGTTGCTGACCATGTCCATCTCTTTATGACCACAGTGTACCTATATTCTGATGCGTGATGCTCTCATGTCAATATGGATCAAAATCTTTGAGGAATATTTCCAGTTCCTTGTTGATTCTGTCACGAAGGATTAAGGCAGTTCTGAAGGCAAAAGTGGGTCCAGTAGGTTTAGTACAGGGTTGGACTTTTGCCTTCAGAACTGCCTTAATTTTGGTGTACCTAATAAAGTGGCTAGTGAGTGTATACAGTATATGCACTCAGTAAAAAAAAAAAAAAAAAAATATATATATATATATGTATATATGTATATATATATATATATATATATATATATATATATATATATATATATATATATATATATACACACACAGTTTTCGGTTCGGTTCTCAAGGCTTGACATGTTATTTATTTTTTTTTTATTTTTTGGTATTCTATAGGTAATAGGAACAGTACGAGGTTAAGGAGAAAAAAATTAAATCAATTTATTGCAATACTCCTTTTGTTTTACTTAAAAGCCAAGAATAGTGCACTAGTTACCAATGTGTTATATAAAAAAAATTAACACTGCCTATGTACAAACTGGGGAATACATAAATTCATACATTTTGAAAATAAACATACTTTTGAAGTTACATATTACTGAAGTATTTGTACTTCAGTAAACATAAATAAAACTTAATAAACCAAAATATCTTTTTGATCTCGGTGCTGAAAAAAGTGTGAGATGGTATTTTGTAACTCGGATCAAGTGCTTTTATAAGATGACAAAAGCCACTTCACCGCCGCTTGCCATGTTAAAGTGTGGAATGATGGTTAAGCGCCCCCTAACTTTAGAGCATTGTGATTGGATATTTACTCACAGGGAGGAATTTCCTTATCTCAGCTCATAGACTTACAGGCACACACAAGCAGTCAATTCGGGGAGAAAACGCAAAACCAAGAAAACCGCAATTCACAAGCGTGTATTGAACCATGAATGTCATACCGAATGGTTCAATATTATATTGAGAATCGTGGCATCCCTAATAAAAAAAAAAAAAAAAAAAAAAAATATATATATATATATATATATATATATATATATATATATATATATATATATATATATATACACATACACATATATATATATATATGTATATATATATATATATATATATATATATATATATATATATATATATATATATATACACACATATACATATACATAAATACATATATATTTATACATATACATAAATACATATATATATATATATATATATATATATATATATATATATATATATATATATATATATATATATATATATATATATATATATATACATATATATACATATATATATATATATACATATACATATATATGAATGTATATGTATATATGCATGTGAAATTATATCAAACAAATTACAACCAGATCCCTATGATTATATAGTACATAAGTATATAAGTCCTTTATTTTTGACAAGGTAACACAGGTTAATTCTGCTGAATATCTGCTGCTATATTTGTGGACCGTGTCCTTCGAGCTGGGATAAATTGGCCTTGCTCACTTTGATAAGGCGGCTTTAGATGTAAGCAAGAAATGGATTTATTGAGCGAGACTCAGTGCTCCTATGTATTGATGGACAGTTTCTCCATACAGCTGGATTGCTCTGCAGTCTGCACATGCAAAAGAGATATGGCTATCAAGACTGTGTTTAATGAATATGGGGAAACAGCATCCTAGTCAAACATTCTGCCATCACTGCGTCTGCCCTTTTAATGGGGATATACTGGCAGATGAAATGCAGTGTTGCATTTCAACTCTGTCTTTGCATTTAAAGGTTTGATTAAATGTTGCTGAAGGCACCCGAATGTCCTTGCACGCTTTCTAATTGAAATTTATTAATTATTCATCATCATATCCACCCTATATATGATGTATGGAGAATATTAAATACACATAGACCTTCATTTTGATCGATTGTTATGCTTTTAACATAAGGCTTGTATATATTAGCTATGTTTCCATCCAAAGATGTTAATTGGATTCAGCAAACCTGGAATATCACATAAAGGATTTGCGAATAAACACGGTTTTTATCTAGTGAGTCAAAGAGAACAAAAAAAAAAATCAACTGATGTTAGATATCAAAAAGATATTGGATATTGCGGTGGTAGGAAAAAACATTGTGGGCCCTTTTTCTTGTTTAGTAAATTACATGCGCCTTATAACTGTGGTCCCCAACCGCCAGGGCCCCATGTCCGTGAATCAATTGGTACCTGGCCGCACAATAAATTATTAATTATTTAAGTTTTTTAAATGATATGAGTCTAAACAATCTTTCATTTTGAAAAATAACCATATTTATCTTGGTCAAATTTATCAGCGCGGATGACTCGACTGATCTTTACGGCTTCGGTGTTTGGTTTGCACTCAGTTTATCGCTCTTCACCCAGTGAAAACACAGACGCACGAACTGGAGTGCAAAGCAGCCGTCAAGATCAGTCGAATCATCAAGCAGATCGCTCAGCTCGTCTGTGTTTGTACTCGGTAAACAGCGGTGGGTGAACTGATGACCTTCTCGGCCAATCACAATCATTTCTGTAGAACAAGTGAACACAATGGCAAATCAGCACTGTTTTAAGAAAGTCATCAACATTGCCTTAAATGTTAGCTCGAAATTGCCGTTTTTTTCTTTAATTCAGTATGGTGACAAGTCTAATATTGTGAAAGAATCAGTTTATCAACTCGAGTTTGATGAATGGCATCTAAAACGTGTGTTTGGGAAAGAAAACGTCAGCTAACTAGTGCCATTTTCCTTAACTTAGCTGAAAATGAGCTCTGATATCCCTTTTTACATTCACCATTAATTCAGAACGAACCTTTGGGTCACCCAGAAGGCGGAGAAATTATAAATTTGTGTCACTTTATCTTCGCTGATAAGATATATAGCCAGTTACACAACATTCCTATGTAACTCCCAATGATACTTCCGGGTTTCTTCCCACCGCAGCCTCGATTTTGCTTTTGAAAATGGCGGCTGCGTGAAATCAGTCTATAGCCTAGACATTTCGATTGACAAACACAGAGCACCCAAACACTACAGTGCTTGTTATTTTTCGCCTTAAATAATACTTTTATTAGAGCTGCTGCAACGATTTGTCAGCTTGTCATCCTCTGAGAAAACGGTTGATAGTTGCCTAGTAATCTACATACCCTGTCCCCTCCCTTCCCTCTGGGCTGTGGTAATATTGTCAAGCCTTGATTGGTCCGCTTGGACAACTGCCTTAGAAGGTTAAGATGAAACACAATAAATGTGCAATGGCTTTTGGAGGTGTGCTCTTTGGGAGCATAGCTAATCAAGACAGTTCTGGGAGGTAATAATTATGAACCACTTTGATGACAGACTTTAGCTGAGGGATTATTAGAATGACTAAATAAACGTTTCGGATGTTTTACAATTTGGCTGGTCCATTAATGCCACACACAATCACACAATCTGTTAAAAAAAAATCACATGACTTTTTTTAATGCGCATGTCTAGGATTTATTCGGTAAATGTGTTTCCATTGTAGTTTGTTTTGTTATCTAATAAAAGTTATCCTATTCCATTGTGCGGGCTAGTTTTGTTATGCTCATTTTCAAAATTGATGTGCATCTTGGCATTTTCATTAAGCATGTTTCATGCATTATTCCAAAATGAGCAGAGAATAAGTGGATAGAAACATAGCTATTGTAAAAGCTGTATCTGAACTTTAAAAAAGTCCTGCGACACATTGAGCCTTGCTTCTCATGTGCATGATGTGAGTTTGAATCATTCTCGCAACACATTTACCAAAATATATAATCAATCATTTTATCAGAATTTGCTGTGCTTATTCATAAAATTGGCACAAATGTATATAAAAAAGCAAAGCTTAAACATGATTGTATCTGGAGTATTGTGCAGCAACGCATAAAATACAATACATACAATTGCGCAGGCTTCTCCGTGTGTCTTGTGTAGATATGAAGGTCATATTCTAGGCTGTGAGCTTTTGTGCATGTCATAGCCTGAAGATAAGGCGTTTTTTTTGATGGCATCTGTGTCAAGAGCTTCAGCGTGTTCCTTCCTGTGTTTATGAGAGAGACACTGAGATGACAACCAGCAGATAGAGGAGGGAGAAGAGAGAGAGAGATTGAATCCCACATCTCCGTCACTTCAAGTAAATCCCCCTCCAGCATGCAAACACACAGAGCTGCAGCCATGTTTCTGTCTGTTTGACATTTCTGTTACACGAAGCGTATCTGGATGCTAATAACAAATAAAGAGCTGTAGTTTAGTTATGAACGCTCGTACAGAGGTTTTTAAAACCTAGACATCACACTTTGTTGACAAGATTTTAGAGTTCTATTTCAGTGCTCAAAATAGCTTTGGTGATAGCTGGTTATCTATGCGTTTAAAGAAACACTTTACTTTTTTGGGAAATAGGCTCGTTTTACATCTCCCCTACACTGTAAAACCCAACAGTCAACTTAATCAAATGAAATGAGTGTAGTTAACTCAAAATTAACTGAAAGTTAATTCTACTCATTTGAAAAGAGTTTTGAACTCAGTGTTGAAAAAAATGAGTTAATATGGGAATGAGTAAATGCCTCATTACTTCAACTGAAATGGAGTAAGTTCATAGTACTCATCGATAAGTTTTTTAACTCAAATGGTTTGTAGCAATGGGTTTGCATTTAACAGTACTCAGTTGGTTTGAGTTCTCTTCATTTATTGGGTTTTGCTGTGCTCAAATTGCTACTCAAATGAAGTAAGTTCACAGTATTCATTAGGATTAGTGTTTGAACTTAAATGGTTTGGTGCAATCGGTTTTCTCAAATGGTTTAAGTTACCTTAACTATTTGGGTTTTACAGTGTAGAGTTGTACAGTTGAGTTCAATCAGTTCATTAAATCAGATTAGACCGCTCAAAAAATTAAAGATAGATAGATAGATAGATAGATAGATAGATAGATAGATAGATAGATAGATAGATAGATAGATAGATAGATAGATAGATAGGTAGATAGGTAGATGATTGATTGATTGATTGATTGATTGATTGATTGATTGATTGATTGATTGATTGATTGATTGATTGATTGATATTATATATTAAGACTTTTCCTTTTTAAAGCTGGATTCTTTTGTGGTTACATCGTGTACTAAGAATGGTGGAAAATGAAAAAATTCTATTTCAGATATGGCTAGAATCCGTACTCTTATTCTAAAACAGGGGTCACCAATCCTGGTCCTGGAGGGCCGGTGTCTCTGCAGGGTTTAGCTCCATCTTGCCTCAATACACCTGCCTGGATGTTTCAAGTATACCTAGTAAGACCTTGATTAGCTTGTTCAGGTGTGTTTGATTAGGGTTGGAGCTAAAATCTGCAGGACACCGGCCCTACAGGAACAAGTTTGATGACCACTGTTCTAGAGTAATAATCAAGCAGCTGGTCCAAACCTTTTAAAAAGGTTGATCGCTCGTAACATGATTCCGAAAAGCAATACTGATTGCTTCTTGGTAGGATTGAACATCATTTAACAAGTTTTTTTTGGTAGTTTTTTTTTTTTTTTTTTAGCAACATTGAAGGCAATATGATAAATTTGGAAACATGACAGTAAATGCAAAACTATGAATTCACATAAATACTGTTTGACTTCCCTTTTTTCTGGCCTTATATTCTCCAGGTATTTAAATGTGTTTTTTCTCGATTTGGTTACACGTGGATGTTGCTAATAACAAGTGTAAACAGGGTCTTAAAGGGCCAGTTATAAAAAAGGTAATGTAGAGCAGCAATTTGTTTACAATGTAGTGTTGTCACGATACTGGAATTCGACACCAATGGATACTGGAATTTTAAAAACATAAATTTCCCGCTAACATTTGAGCACTGAATTTCAACAGAAATGACTGTGATCAAATCATTTTTGTTGTCACATCATCAGCAGCACGTGTGCTATGATGAGTGAAAAGCTTAGAAAAACAGAGCGTCGTTAAAGAACTCAAAGTCCGGTCTTCGATGTGCAACGAGGGAGCCAATTTCCTGAAATGTGTGTCTGTCGTAGGTACTGAGAGTGTGACATCCAGCATGAAAATTGACAAAAATACAAGTAAAACACCCAAAACACAACAAAGTTTGCTAGGAGCTCGCAACACGGCGGCCATGCTCGGCTCCATCTTGATCATGTATTGGCCGTGAAGGTCTTCAGTTCACTGAAATCACCGCTGTTTACTAAGTGTAACCACAGATACAGGGACACTGGAGCATTTTAAAGCCACGATTCATTAGCAGATCACTCATAGGTCAGCTGATCGCTGTGACTTTGACATGCTGCAGTTTCCCTGTATCTGTGGTTACACTCAGTAACATGCTCAGCAGTGCTCAAATGTTCACAGAAAATGGACGTTTTTAAAATTTCACTACCGATAGGTACCGAATTCTGTAACAACACTACTACAATGGTAACCCTATTATATCTGATTCTTAAGCTCTGTTTGGATGGTAAATATTTCTATGGGGGGCATTGGAGCTTTTACCATTTACAGAAGTTTTTGGTGACTTTATAACTGTCCTAATCCTGTTCATTAAATTTTTTTTTCAACACCTGTGAAAAAACTCTTAGCTATCCTAGACATTTCGATTGATTTAGTTTCTATCTGAATCCACATCCAGTATGGATCAATCGAAAAGTCCTTTTGTAAATTCTTTTTGGCCACTGAAATTCATTGTACAGTTGAACTTCATAGTCATTTGCATCAGAAAAACACCATCTTGTTTAATTATTGATTGACTATTAAAAATGGGCACATACATTAGGGCTGCACATTAATCATTTTAGCACGGTATCAATTTCGCATCAACATCGCCATGTGTGAATACACAATAGTCACTTCGCAGAACGTGCAATATGGAGCCAGGATTATAGTTGACCAGGTACCAGTCATTTCATTTTAACCAAAAAAAAAAGTGAAAGTTTATCCATTGCTTGGGGTTTTAAGACATTTGTACATGAGTTTAAATAATTTGGGTACAAGAAATAATTACATTTGTGGCTTTAACAAAGATTAATTGTATTTATTTATTTACACAAAGAAGAATATTCAGCTTTATTGCACATTTGATCATTTTATTTCTGTACCGATATACTGTTAGACTCCTTCAATTGTATATTTGCTGTACTTTATCTCTGTTTTTCCAAATCAATCTAAAATGACTAATTAGGTTATTTTGTGAAAAATCACTATATAAATCACAGAAAATTCGCACTGTAAGTTTTTTCCAATATCGTACAGCCCTAGCATACATTACCAAAATGCTAGAAATGTAGTGTGCATGTCCTTTGTTTATTATTTATTAGGTGTCCAAAGCCGTCTTTTTGCATTGTTGCGTTCCCACATAATTAACTGTTGATCACAACAGAGCTAATGGTGATGTTGTATGTGAATCTAGCATGAGTTCGATCAGGGTTAGAGCTACAGATATTTTCTCCTCAGGAGAAAAAACTGGCTTTCCGAACAGGACTTTATGAACGCTATCTACCATCAGAGAGTGTAACTGGATTTTGAGACTAATTGCTGGTTTATCCTAAACCTTTGTCTTGGTGTAAATTGGCCTCAAGTTAAATGTAGAATAGAGTTTGTTGTCATCTGTTAAAAAGAATTTCTCACATGAAGCTTGTCATTATCAAATCATTGCATTGTTTCGAGCTGGCCTAGATGTTTTTACCCAAGTTGACCATCATGGTCGTGTTGGTTAGGACTATTTGCCCACACGGTATGAACAACAAACCAACCACTATGTTCCAAAAACAACTGGTATGACTTGGTTTTTCCAGCAGGTCTGTAGCATAATGACCAAACAAAGCTCTGTGGCACGAACCCGTCCCTCCAAAACAAAGGCAAACAAAGGCCTGTAATGGGGAACAGAAGAAAATCGACTGATGGACCTGAAAAAACAATCCCATTCCTGGGAATCTCAGTGGAACGGCAGGCTCGGCTCTTAACTAGTGGAACTGGGGAAGATACCATCAGCGCAAATAGCTCAAACTAATTACGGCCGCTCAACTTGGATTCAGTTTTACCTTATCTCTGCAGTCGTGCTTGACTTTTGGACACTTAGCCTCCTTCTTTTGCAACTTCCAGGAAGAAAGGAGCTGGTGCAGCTTGGGATAAGTCTGCCATCAAAGAAAGTTTACAAAATGATTACACAAGAATTCATGCGCAGTGTTTATTTGTTCCTCATGGCTCACTGATTTTTCTATAAAAATGCTCGGTTCCGGACTTTGATACGGATTGGTCAAAACAGCATTCCAGCCATACTTAATTTAGGAGCTATAAAACTGCGTTAATGCACTCGATGACTTTAGCCATGTTCTTACACCCATGCTTAAAGAGTAATATGAGCTAACAAGGTCATTGATTGATTTTTTTTGTATGGATTTTGAAGTCCAATATGGGGTTTAATTTTCTCCTTCGGTTGATGAACATACGCTTGTATATGGTGCAGTTACCCTGCATGTTTATGAGCTATATTTCTGGTGTTGACTTGCCTGAATGTCTCTGCCATGAGAGATTAGATCAGGAGCTTGTCTCGGGAGTTTAGAGTTGTTAGTTTTAGAATCGCTGTCTAATTAAAAAGGTTTAACAGGATCTACTGCTCACTGACTCCGGTAATGAAGGAGTACTTGGTGCCAAATGCAAAATGAACCTGTGCTGAGCTTGTGTCTGCTTTGTGTGCGCATCTTAATGGGTGAAAGAGACTAATAGGCACAACAGTCATTTGCTATGTGGTTTTAAAATCAGACATGCATCTATCTAGCAATATTAGAGAAACATTTCAGGCTTCAAATGAAGTGTTGGGAAATAAACAACTTGGGTTCATTAATATGTTCCTCAGAAGTGGAAAATACATTGCATCAAATGCATGTTCGTTGCATGTTTTTTTTTTTTTTTATAATTATTTTTTAGGGGTTTTCTCCTTTATTATTGAGAGGACAGTAGAGAGAATTGACAGGAAAGCATGGGGAGCAGAGAGAGGGGAAGGATGGGCATAAGACCGCGAGGCGCAATCGAACCCGGGTCGCCGCGAGCACCGGAGTGCATGTGTCGACGCACTAACCACTACACCACTGGCGCCGACTCGTTGCATGTTTTAGATGAAAAATCCATTAGAGGACACTGTGTACAGTTTTGCAAGTCTGAAATATGTTACTCAGTGGACATTCTATTATATTTTTCAGAAACCTGTCCTTCTTGTTCGTCCCTGAGAAGGAGTTTTTTTTTTTTTTTATACAGAACATCAAGCAAAACAAACTAAACCCTTTTCTAATCCAACCAAATTATGTTTTTAAAAGCAAACCTGTGAGGCAATTGCACCACGAACACCTAGTTTTACCTTGATTTTACATGACTTTTTTGGAACTAGACTCAAACCTGAGCGTTGTGCATCACAAGTACAACACACTATACAATGTAAGCTACTGAGCAAACTGACTGTGCATATAGAAGTATAGATGAGGCAACTGTATTTGATTTCAGGTTATGTACATCATTAGAGGCCAATCACACCGAACACAGTTTTCCGTTCTGAGGATGTGGCGCACACACTTTTTTTGTTGTTGACAAAAAAAAAAGAAGTTTGCTGCGCTTTTTGTCACTAGGCAACCGCTGAATCAGCTCCATATTGTTTACGAGCGGTGCAGTTGATATTGTTACAATTGTGATCTTTAATAATATTGTGATATTTTACGATATTTCAAATCATACAGCTCCAGATAACTCGAAACAGCGTCCACTAGTCTCTCCTCTATCTTTAAAAGTCACTATAGTCGTCGTAACAACACAAACACTGCTGCCACCTTAATTTGTACAATGATAAAAGATGCGACTAACATAGCTTGCTTTTCCCTTTTTTCAATTGCAGACACACGGCACATAAAATGCAACCATTAGTAAACCATTCAAAAAATGCACCTCTCAACACAAAAATCACGTTCAGTGTGATTAATGCCGTAAGGAGTCTTGGAATTTTTATTCGGTGTTGTGCAAAGAAGCACTCAGGGAAAAAAAAAAAAAACATTGCACACTGAATCTGAAATTTCGTCCTTAATTTTCGCACATTAAAAAATCTATTTGACCTTACGTTGTGTCAATCAGATTGTTTTGACAGTTCAGGGCAATTGTTATTGTAGATATTTTTACGTATATCAATATGTGAAGTATTACAAGCAATTTATCAAAATTTCACTGATTTCCTGAAGTTAAATTTGTATTTCGAGCTCTCTTAGGAGAAGAACTCTCTTTCTTCTTTATGTAGAATTGGATGAACATAATATGTACCATATTTTTCTTTCTTTTTCTACTATTGAGAAGAGAGAACAACAAATTCACCCCTTGAATTGATTCTGAAATGCTTTGCGTTTTTTTTTTTTTTTTTTTCCTGGAATGGATTAATTAATCAGTGTTCAAGGTTTGTGTGCGTAACCAATTTTTTGGGTATGAATATATATAAAAAAAACACATGCCAAAATTTCATACTTCAGACTTAAATCATGTACTTATCATTAATATGTCCCTTTTAATATCATTAGTGTGAAAAGGAACGAAAGTTGTTGATATCAAATGTTGGCATGTAACATTTTTTTCGTTTTCATATCATATTCAGATATAAATATGATAAACGCGCCTAAAAATTTTATACTTGAGGCTTTAATCATCTACTAATCAATAATATGTCCCTTTAAATATCATTAGTGTAAAAAGTAACGAAAGTTGTTGACGTCATACATTTAAGTCTAACATTTTTTTTTCTTATTCATATCATATTCATATATGAATACTATAAAAACGCACCTGAAAATGTTATACTTCAGACTTTAATCATTTACTTATCAATAATATGTCCCTTTAAATATCATTAGTGTGGAAAGTAATGAAAGTTGTTGATGTCATACATTGGCATGTAACGTATTTTTTCGTATTCATATCATATTCAGTTATTTTTATGAAAAAAACGCATCCAAAAATGTCGTACTACAGGCTTTAATCATTTACTTATCAATAATAAGTCTCTTTAAATATTATTAGTGTAGATAGGAACGAAAATTGTTGACGTAAATTTTTTAACTGTAAGCTGCAGTCAAACGTATGTTGACGTAAGCATTTGTAGATCCACAAAAAAGCAGACTGAAGCACGTATTTCCAATGAGCCCGTGAAGAAAAAAGAAACTAAAACACACAGCCCATCCTAACATTGCCTTGGAGTGTCCCACTGAGAGAGAGCGAGAGAGAAAGAACTCTGAAAGGAATACGAGTTGATTTCCTGGTTTTTGAAATTCGATGTTGCTCAGTGGTCGACTTTGCAAAGCTCTGCTGGAGTATATTGATTTTTCTGGTGTGCTTGTGAGGAAGGAAAAAGGAAAAAGCACTGTATTGTATTGCATTAAAAAAATCCATAGTATATCTAATTACGACCACTTCATTTTCTTTACTATTAGGACAGAAAGATAAATGCTTCTGTCCCCCCCTGTATTATTCGCTCGTCTGCCTCAGGCCACCGGAGATGAAGAGCACGGCACAAGCTTTCTGGTTAGCAAAATGCTGCACATTGCTTTCACTGTGATGTGCTTGTGTAGACACGGCCGTTCTGTCATTGCAGTGACAAACACAACAATGAAGTTTCACAATGTATGAGCTAAAGAGCACCTGACACTGTAAGACAAACCCTGTAGGAGTTTTGGTAACACTTTACAATAAGGTTGTGTTAGTTAATGTAAACAATACATTTATTACAGCGTTTGTTCATGTTAGTTAATGAAAATAAAGTCACTCATTGTTAGCTCATGTTAAGTCACAGTACATGTAATATTGTTATTAAGCATGAATTTGGATGTTAATAATGCATTAGTAAATGCTGAACTGTGATTAATAAATGCTGTACAATGATTCATAATTAGTTCATGTTAGTAAATACATGAACTAATGAAACCTTATTCTAAAGTGACTGAAGTTTTTGTTTTTTGCAAGACAAGTAATTTCCATATTATCTTATTTTAATTGATAAATTCAAAAAGTTAAATAAAAGAAAATGATATTAAACAACGTTTCCATTTATATCCATCACATAAACTATTTGACATGAACGTCACATGGTGTCAAATATGATATTTTAATATTCTCAGTAACAAATAATATAATATTTTTTCTGTAACTATTACCATAATTTTTCTCTATTTGGTCATTCATTATTTTCAAACCCCCTCAAATATTGGCACCCTCTGCATAACCATGAATCAAGTTGAGGTGAATGTTTTTTGGATTGATTTTTCAGTGATAGTCTACTCTTCCCTGTTGATCACCACTGACCTACTTTCTGTGCTATCTAAATTTCACAATCGGAATTTGTGGTTTTGAATTTTAGAATATTGAATTTGATTTTTCAAATCTTGAAAGCTGGAAATTATATTTACAAACTGTATATCTGCAGTTTATGAATTCAGAACAAAGAAAAAAATCATAAGTTTGAAAATACGTCTATAGAAATTTGACTTAAAAAATTTAGCTGTCAGATGTTCAGTTTTCACGTTAAACAATTCAAATTCAAAACAATTTTTAAAGACATATAATATACAGTTTTATTAAGTTACAATTGTTAATAATTGAAGCTCCATAATTCATATAACTGGTAGTGGGCAAGAGTGAATACTGGCAAATGCCCAATGTGTGTGACTATTCACATATTATGCATTTTAGGCTATGTAGGCAAAGCAAGTATATATAGCACATTTCATACACAATGGTATTTTAAAGTACTTTACATAAACAAGAATAAGAGAGAAACTAAACTAAAAATTATTAAAATGTTAAATGATTAAAACAGATTAAGGGTGCTTTCACACCTGTGAATCGATTCAGTTGTTCCGAAACAGAGATTACAATTGTTACATTGTTGCTGTTTGCTCTTGGAGCGGTTCGCTTTCACATTGCAAAGTTTCTAATCGGACCAAAAGAGCTAAAACAAGTCACGTGCGAGTAAACTCTCCTCACATTGGTCAGAGTTTATTTTACAGCGTCCCGCTCAGCTGTCAGGAGAGGTGGTGGTTTAATAATGATTGACAGGGTGCGGGCGCGCGATGTGTCTGAGGAGAGATGCGGTGGGGAGAGGTGAGAAGGGTGCGCGACGTAGCCTATTTGAGGACCGGGAGGGAGACGCGAGATTATCGGGAGATCATCACTCATTTGCGGGCATCCGGAGACTCGCGAAACTTCCCGCCATGCTCATAATTCTCCCTTCATATAGTCGTATGCCTATTACATATCCATAAAAAACTGTGATATAACCGCGTTAGGATCGGATCGCTTTCTCACTGCAATCGAACCGCTCCAGGGTTTGTTTCAATCGAGCCGAGACCACCTCATTCAAGCGATCTCGGAGCGATTACTTTGGCGCGGAACAGATCGCGATTGCCCTGTTCACATATGCCAAACGAACCGCGCTAACTGGGCAAACGAGACAGGTTCCGAAACAAAAGTGTAGGTGTGAAAGCACCCTAAAATGTGTTAAAACAGGTTTTACCGTAATAATAGTATAATAGTGTGATCTGTCAGACATAACACAGTGCTCATTCAGTAAAGACACAGCTAAACAGATGTGTTTTCAGTCTTGATTTGAACGTGTCCAATGTTGGAGCACATCTGATCATTTCTGGAAGCTCATTTCAGCAGCAGGGGCACGCTGCTTTTACTGAACTCTTGGAATTTCTAGTTTTTTTGATCATAATGATCTAAGTGATGTGTTAGATTTGTATTCAGTTGTATTATACCGTGGTTTGGAAAATTCAAGGTTTTAAAACAGTCAAAATTTTCTGCAATACTGTTCCTAAGGTATGTTGTATAATTTTTTTATTTACATTTTTGTTGTTGTTTTTTAGGACAACAGTATCTTCAGCAGAAAAGATATCCAAAGACACTGTTTAAAAAAAGTTGTTTTTTTACATTTAAAAATAACTTATTTTAAAGCAGTAATCACAATACCGTGAAACCATAATATTTTTTTATTCAAGGCTATCATACCATCAGAATCTTATACCGGCCTATGTCTATGTCTGACTGTCCTTTTGGGAGGGCCAGTGAGGAGTCTATTACAGTAATCCACTCTGCTGGTGATAAAAGCATGAACAAGTTTCTCCAAGTCCTCAATGGAAACAAAGCATCTAATTCTTGCAGTATTTTTGAGATGATAGAGTGCTGATTACTGCTTTGACATGACTACTGAAACTCATAACCGATGTCTGAAAATCATACCATGATTTTTTCAGGAACACACCTCAAATTTTAAATCGTACATTATTGTACATCCAGTTACAAAAAATGAACCACACAAGGGGAGTAAACTTTTAGATTAATGCAATAGGAATCATTTAGCGAGGGAGTAAGAGTCCTCAAAGGCAAATGTGGGAGTGGTTGAATGAGGACTCGGTTTTCCCATCATCAGGTCACTTCACTCCCCATAAACCCCCCTTGCTATGTCTGGTGGTCCTGCCTCAAGCGCCAACATTATTTATTGATAGCATTTGTCCATCTCAGTGGGTTACACAGCGGCGAATTCATTGTGCACATTGTCTTAATATAGTGACGTGTCACATAATGGACCCCTGTGTATTTCGACTAATATAATTACACACGAGCAGAGTATTTAACACACTCACTTGACATCCTGAAAAGTGAGCATTCAAATTAGCTACAGTGAATGTCGATTTTTCTTGTCACAGCATTTCTGTCTTGCAGAAACCTTTTTTTTTTTTGAGATTGTGTGTTCAAGGCAGCGGCGCATAGTCACGTCTCTTGTCACAATCTGCTTGGTCTCATTTGCACCTGGCGGGGAATAAAAGGTGAAGCTTTTTTTGTTTTCCTGTCCTCTTTGACTGTGTCCTCGTCTCCGCTCATGTATTTTCGAGAGCGAACCAGCCAGGCTTTGATGATTCGAGGCAGATCGAGTTCCAATCAGCATGGTTAATTACTATGTCCGACTGAGGTGAGAAGGTTTGGCATGCAGTGAGGCTTTACTGCAGCCGCAAAATTACCTGGGTGCTCTTGGGATTCGCTATCTGTTAGAGACAGCTCGCCGACTCGCAATATCAGATTGGTATCATCCTATTTTCATTCATTTGCTGCTGGAAGGCTTTTCTGCAGACTTCCCTGCCCCTCCCCCATCCGAGGCGCACCTTTGTGGGGTTTCCATCTGCATGTGACTGGCATACGCTGGTACTTTCACATCCATTATTTCACTAACTAGAGTAGAACACCAGGAATCCATCACAAATTTGCAACTTGAAAATGAGACTAGGAGCACAGTAGGTGTGTTAGAGCAGTGTTTCCCAACCCTGTTCCTGAAGGCACACCAACAGTACACATTTTCAACCTCTTCCTAATCAAACATGCCTGAATCAGCTCATCAGTACATTAGAAGAGACTCTAAAACCTGAAATGAATGGGTCAGATAAAGGAGACATCCAAAATACAGTTGAAGCCATAATTATTAGCTCATTTCTAATAACCGATTTATTTTATCTTTGCCATGATGACAGTACATATTATTTGACTAGATATTTTTCAAGACACTTTTAATTAAGGTTAACTAGGCAGTAGGGGTGTCAAAATTAATCGTTTCTTCGGTGCACCGCGATGCAGACGCGGACAATTCGGTATCGGTTCAGTAATAATCATAGCCGGTTATTACTGACATCATCGATCCGGCGATCGCGGGTATTTACAACGCTCTAACTACTTAAAACTCATAAACTGTGCACAATTTCACTGTGTGTGTTTGCTGGATCAGTCCTTCACTGATATATACAGCAAAAGCCCCTATTTCACTGAGATCGAGGGAATGAAAGTACTCCATTTCTCTCTCTCTCGCTCTCTGTCTCTCTCTCACACACACACACACAGACAGTGGCTCATTTGACCTGCTGGCGTGGCTTTTCTTCTCTCGACTGTTTTACAGCGTTTCTTCTGGATACAGAAACGAGCGCGTGTCTGCAGAGTTTTCTCCATCGTGTCTATCATGCATCAGCTGTGATCGCCGCTGCCGCCTGCCACTTATCAGTGTCACTCATCTGTGAAGAGAGCAGCGGGCAAGAGCCAATCGCAAACGTTTTTGTTGAGGGTGTGACCAATCAAAGAGGTGTAAGAGAACTAGACAAGGATCAGAAAGTGAGCTGGATATTTATATTTGTTTATATTATTTGCTAAATGCTTGTTTTGTTTAAAGGTACAGTTTATATTTCTGACTGTTTGTATTAAATGACAAAATTGTATTACAAATAATATATAAATATAAATATATTCATACATTTTAATACAAGAACTGCTGCTGTGAAGAAAATATAAAACTGTGTATGAAAAGCACCGTCAATGCACCGTGATGCACCGAAATATTGAATTGAACCAAATCGATGGCATAATAACCGTGAGACTAGTGTAGGTTCACAGCTCTACTAGGCAGATTAGGGTAATTAGGCAAGTTATTGTATAATGGTGGTTTGTTCTGTAGACTGTCTTAAAGACAGCTTAAAGTGGCTAATACTTTTGACCTTAAAATGGTTCAAAAAAAATTTAAAACTGCTTTTATTCTAGTGAAAATAAATCAAATAAGACTTTCTCTTGAAGAAAAAACAGTAGTAGAGTAGACGTACTGTGAAAATTAAAAAAAGAAAATTTTGGGGGGGCTAATAATTCTGACTTCAACTGTATGGACTGTTGGTGTGCCTCCAGAAGCAGGATTGGGAAACACTGTGGTAGAGCTGATGTAGCATTTTAACCATGTAAAGCCTGAATAGTTTGAATAAATTTTTAAAATGTGGAATACATTTTATTTGGAATAATTAATTCATTTGCTTTTGGTTTTTGACGGAGTACATTTCAGGCATATTCCATTAATTTTTCACTGGAATGATAGACAACATATATATTATTTACTTAGTAAATCGAATCAATTATTAATATAAAATGATGCTAAATGCTTTAATTAGATTGAAAACATTTGGTTCTGTTATTAGTTGTTATTGTCTGGTTTTCGGGTATTAGTCTGTTATTAAATTATGATTTCAATTCAAGTATATTTCTTAAAGTATTTTTGACAATTTTCTTTATAATTTGAGTTATGAATTACAGTATCCCAATACTACTTTAGTACCGTAATACTTCAGCTGGTATAGTATCCTAAGATGAAATAATGGTATCGCGACAACCCTAACACACATATCGATACATTGTTCAGCTCTAAAACACGTGAAAACAAACGTACATAGCAATAAAGCAAATTTGTTGTTATTTCCTGCAGGTCTATCAGAGTCAACATTAATTCTGCTAAATATCCAGTAATTCTGCTAAACACTGTAGCGGGGGGAACAAAAATTGGCTTAAACGTGCTCAAGATTCTTTAAAGCCTTGGAAAGGTTCCCTGGCAGGAGAAAGAAGGCTAGCTTGAGGTGTTTTGAGTTGCGAAAATTGTATCCTCTTTTGCCTCTGTTCTGCCAGCTGAGCGGGTGCCAAACTAATAAAGCCAGCATGGAGGCCTACCAATCATTTTGTCCAGCCGTTCCACCTTGGCCCCTTGTTGAGAGGGCGAAGGCACTATCTGAGCATCCAGACCGCGGGGTGAGGGGCCGCCGTCGGCCAGGGGGTCCTAAGTGGGAGAGCAGCCTTTGTTCCTGGTAGCCGCTGTCAATGATGAAGTGGGCAACACACAAAAAAGCGGAAGTGAGTGCTGAAGACAATGCAGAAGGCTGCCGTTCTCTTTTCTTTCCTTTATTTTGGGATGACAGTGACCTTTAAAAATGGCTCATCGACCCTCCCCGCTATTATCAATGTAGTCTATGCATTTAGGATGTGAGAGGGGTCAGAATTTAAATAGACCTCTGGAGCTGAACAATAAAACGTAACTCGTTGCAGTGGGTCAATGAACCTTAAAGGATGCTTGATGCTGGACAGTTCTAAACTAGCCTGATCTCACGAGGTAACAATTTTACTTTTTGTCAGTCTAGTGTTTAATTCCTATGAATTCGTATGGATGAATTTATATGACTCGAGTTCAGTCAGACAAAAATGTACGATTTTAAAAAGGAGGCGTGGCACCTAACCCCGCCTCTAAACCCATCCGTCATTGGGAGATGAGCAAATCGGGCTAAATTGTACGAATAAGATCGTACGAATTCATACGAATTAGCCACTAAATCAAAAAATAACAAATTGCCATGAAATTTTGTTGTCTGAACAAGAGAGTAAAACGTTAGTCAATATTCAGTAGTTCTGAAATTTATAGGTAATTATTTTTTTACACAATAATTGATACCGAGAGAGAAGTTCATTTTAAAAATGAGGTTTTTGATTGCGTTAAGAAAAGAAAACCTATTTTTAGACAGTATATTATATATTCATGTGTATTATTTATAACATTAGATGATACACAAACATACGTAAAAAAAAAAAAAAAAAAACTATACAAATTATTTTAAAAAAGAGGCGTGGCACCTAACCCCGCCCTTAAACCCATCCGTCATTGATTGGTGGAGGATCAAATCGAACTAAACTGTACGAATGATATTGTACGGATTTATACCAAATTAGCAACTAAATCAAAAATTTATGAATTACCGCTTTTAAAGAGGAGGTGTGGCACTCAACCCCGCCCCTAAACCCATCCATCATTGGGGGATGGGCAAATTGTGCTAAATTGTATGAATGAGTTGAATGAATTCATACGAATTAGCCACTGAATCAAAGTTACAAATTGATTTAAACTTTCGTCAATATTTAGTAGATCTGAAATTTATAGGTCTAGGTCACTTTTTTTACACAGTAAATGGATTTGGAGAGAAATTTCATTTTAAAATTAGGCTTTAGATTGCGCTAAAAAAAGAAAACCCATTTTTAGACATGTATTAGATATTCATATGTATTATTTATAGCATTAGATGATACACACATATGTAGAAACAAAACTATACAAAAGGTTGTTGTTTATATATACAAATAAACATTTTCTCAAATATTTGCATACACTGAAAAAAAAAATGTTGGGTTCCACACAATTCCTTCATGTTGTCCCAACACTAATTGGTTAAGTTATCTTAATCGTTTTTACAAATTCTAGTGCATTGAACATAAAACAATTAAGTCCCCCCCCCCCTTCCCAAAAAAAAAAACCTTTAGAATTGTGTTGGTTTAACTCATTTAAATAAGAAGTTTGAACAAGCAGCAAACATAATTCTTTGAGTGTATCTGTGCGTTTATATATAGATAATAAATATACACAGCACACAAACTTCAATTATATCAAAACAAACTTTTATTCTGGTGCGATTAATTTTGTCTAGCACTAATGAAAACCATTATCTTTGATGATTGTCATTCTATATAATTATAATAAAAATAACAATGTAATCAGTACTTTTTGTTTGTCAAATTGACGTAATAAATCAATTAAAAGAAAATGATGCAGCTTATATCTGGATGAAATGATATTTAATGAAAAGCACACATTTCACAATTGATCGAAAAAGTTAAACAAGGCCGACTTTTAGTGCTATATTAAAATTTTACATTTTACCATACTTGATCAATAAATTGCCATTTTTTTGAAGTAATCTTTGTTTTAATATGATTAAATTATCGAAATATGCTGTTTGTATGTTTAAATGGATAGTTCAAGCAAAACAGATGTTTCCTTATTCTGTCGAGCACAAAAGAAGATATTTTGAATCATGTTGGAAACCTGTAACCTTTGACTTCCACAGTATTTATTTTTTCTACCATGGCAGTCAATGGTTACAGGTTTCCAACATGTTTCCTTTAAAAGATCTTCTTTTGTGTTCAACAGACAGGTAAGGATCCACTTGAGGGTGAGTAAATGTTCATTTTTGTATAAACTTTTCCTTTAAAATGTTGTTTCATGCGCTCAAAAAATATTTTTCACACCGCTTATGTAAAAAATGAGCTGAAACAACACAATTCCTGAGAATTTTTATTTTATTTTTTATTTTTTGGCACCACTTAATTTGTTTAATCCATATAACTTTGCTACGTTAATGGACAACGTGAATGAATTGTGGAACCTTGCAATTTTTACTCTGTGATAATTCATCCAAATAACAGAAATGTGTTAAAACAATGAAATAGATCTCAAAATAAGAAACATTCAGCTTTGGTGCCCATGAAAAACTTGATTTGTTTCTGTACTGTATGACAGTATGTTTTAGGAGAATGAGTCTCAGTTTCAGCATGAGATCATAAATCGTACGCAGAGAGATGGGGTTATTAGGGGGGTTTAATATGTGAGATCTCCACAGGGAAGTCCAGACCAAAGTTACACATCCTTGAGTCAGTTCTCTGACTCTCGTAATCAGATCTCTGCCGATGCCTCGCTGTGCTCAGAAGTGACAGATGGGGAAGAAATGATGCTAGAGGATAAAGGCAAACCTGGAGAGATGCAGACAAACTGGAGGTGGACTGACATGAAAGGGAAGAGGCTTTCCAGTCGGACTAATAAGTCTGGAAGGGAACGACAAAGAACTGCTATTGTTTCTAGGCGTGCAGGGGAAGGTGCATTATGGGATGGAAATAAAAATCTGGACCTGTTTTCCAAAGAGCAAACGGGTTTTGCTTTTGGTCTGTTTATTTAGCTGAAGGTCAAACAGCTCAGAAGCCCCTTCTACTCAATAATGCAGAGCCGCAGGGTATTTCCTTCATTCTAGATCAACTAGAAGGCGAGGTTGAATGTAATTTCCAGATGTGATCCCAGTGATTAATTCTGAAAATTAATACGCTTCTTTCTGTGTGGTGTAAGCAAATTTAGTTTGGTTTGTTTTTAGGCTTCTCACTGGTTGTGCAATTTCTTAAGTAATAATAGGACATTTATATTATTTGTCCAAGTTACAGATAAAACTACATGAAATATAATATTTTTGTTTGTCATTTAAAAATGTACTTCCTATTAATCAAAATGTCTGATTATTGCGACCAAAAATGACAAAATTTTTCTAATTTTACGACAATATTTGTGGCATTTTTTAATGCTGTTTTGCAGTGAAAATGTACACAAATTAAACATCTTACACTGTAGAAAATGCAGAGTTCCACACAATTCATTAAGCTAACTTAATTATTTTTACAAATTACAAGTTGATTGAACATAAAACAATTAAGTTTTCTCCCAAAAAGCAAAATAATTGTGTTGATTCAGCTCATTATAAATAAGTAGTTTGAACAAGCAACAAATATATATATATATATATAGTGCAAATCTTCATTACTTTTTATGACCTCATGAACTATAGTTTTTCTGTAACTTTTAAAAAGAGAACACGGAGAGAAATAGAGAAAAGGTGTGTATGTTTTAATCATATAAAGCCTGCACCATCGTTTTTACCACATAAGTATAAATGATGAAAATAATAATCTTCAACAACAGCACACTGTTAACTTACTAGCAGCAGTTCACCAGTAATTTACTGTAAATCAATTACAGCAAAAATACTGTATTTATATTTACAGCATCATTTGTCTCGCTCTATATGTATTTACAGTATTATATATCTTTACTGTAAAGTATACAGTAGTTTCACAATGCAGCTTTAAAATACAGTAACATACTGCATGACTGTCCTATAACAAAATACTGTTCATATTACAGTTAATTAGCCTAGTTACGGTCTAATTTACAAAAATCCTTAACAGTGCATTAGAAAAGTAATATTAAAATAAACTATACAATGAATTAAGCCTTGATCAAATAGGCTTTGGCTGAATGGGTGTTGCGATAATGTCATGTGACGATTCTAAAGCTCAGGATATCGTACTCCACATGAGAAATTTCTATATGTCAGTATAATGTTATTTAATGTAAAACAATGCAGATGATACAGAAGGAATTTGAACAGTGGCTTTTGCTGGCCAAGTAATATCTGCAGCATTTAAAAATAATTGCAAGCTTCCCTAAATTTTGTGTCATTTACTTAATTTATCATAGAATCATTGAAATCTGGAGGGAAACGACAGCTGGCTGTTTTCTATTTACTATACACTCAAAAAATAATATTTGCTGTTTGTTCAAACTACTTGCATAAATTAAGCTAAAACCACACAATTTTTGTTTTTTTAGTTATTGAGTTTAACCTAATTGTTTTATGTTAGGTTTAATTAAGTTAACTTAATTCCTTCATATTGTCCTTACACAAATCGATTGTGTGGAACCCACATTGTAAAAACAAACATTCTTATTTCATGTTTTTTTTTTTTTTTTCCCAACAGCTAGGGTCCTGGAAAAGACATAAAATAAGGGCCAGTAAATTACAGAAATTTACTGTGAAATAACGGGCAGTAAATTACAAAAGTTAACCGTTAAGTAATGGATGTAAAATTACAGAAAGTTACTCTGAAATAACAGTCTTCAAATTACAGAAATGTACTGTAAAATAATGGACATTAAATTACAGAAATTTAACATACAATAACGGATGTTAAATGACAGAAATGTACTTTGAAATAGTGGCTGTTACATTACAGAAATTTACCGTGAAATAACAAATGGTAAATAACAGAAATTTACTCTGAAATAACAGTTGTCACATTACAGAAATTTACTGTAATGGACGTTAAAATAAAGAAATCTACAGAAAAAATAACAGATGTTAAATTACAGAAATTTACTTTGAAATAACGACTGTCAAATGACAGAAATTTACCATAAAATAACAGACGTTAAATCACAGAAATTTACCGTAAAAGAAAAATTACTGGAAAATTCTCTAGTTCGCCAGTAATTTACTGTAAATGAATAACGGCAAAATACCGCATTTACATTTACAGCATCATTTGTCTCGCTCTATGTATTTCCAGTATTGTATATCTTTACTTACAGCAACAAATAAATGAATATTTACAATAACAAATAACAAATAAATAAATACAATAACACTGCCTGTACAGTTCATATTACAGTTAAATACAGTCTAATTTTACATCCTTAACAGTCCAGTAAAAAAGTAATTTTAAATATATTAAAATAAATGAATGAAGCCTTGATCAAATAGGCTTTGGCTTAATGAGTTTTGTGATTAATGTCACATAGCAATTCTTAAGCTCAAGATATTTCTGTAATTTAATGTACGTTATTTTACTTTTTTTCCAGCATCCCAGCTGCCAAAAAAAAATAAAAAATCCCATAAAATAATGGATGTTAAATTACAGAAATTTACCAAAATTCAAAAATATGTTTTTTGCTGTAATTTTACAGTGGCTTTTTTGTATTTTCTTGATCTTTTCATTTTTAGTAAGGAACTCTTCAAATCATAAATCCATAATGATGCAAATTCAGCTTTTCAACTTTTGAAAATCATGGAATTTAACTTTTTTTTAAAGTGGGAGTGGGAACCTGCATTTTTTTCATTTCATTGTGAGCTCTTTTTTATTCTGAGGGTTTGTGTTGATCATATGTTTTTGTGGAGTTTCCAAAATGCTTTCTGGAAATGAGCGGAGCCTTATTAAGAGGTGATCTGGAGGAAAGTGGTTTTTCACCGCTCTGTGTTTTGGTGGAAATAGTACCTGCCTTTGTGTGAGAGCCAATAGAGGGCATGCGGCTTCCTGTTGGGAAGAAACCAGGTAAATGAGCTCTTTTTACTTAAGTGTGTCCCTGTGGGAATATTTCACTCACAACATAATGGGAGTGTGTGGTAGGGTTATAACACGGTACTCATAATTTAAAAGAGCATATTAATAATTGAGCATTTGGTAAAGTCACAGTGTTGTTATTTACGCGACAGTTTTTCAACCAAAATGTTATGCATTTTGGCCATTCATTTAAATGTTGGTGTCTGAAAAGGGAAAAAAAGGGCTTTTAGATGATTTCAATTTTTAAATGTTACAATTATTGCCTCCATGGAAACTATCAAATGTTATTTAGTTAAATCTGTGAGTTAGAAGTTAAATCAAGTGGTAATTTTCTTCACTAAAGAGCTATTGTTATTATTATTATTATTATTAGGGTGACACGGTGGCTCAGTGGTTAGCATTGTTACCTCACAGCAAGAAGGTTGCTGGTTCAAGTCCCTGCTTGGTCAGTTGGCATTTCTGTGTGGATTTTGCATGTTCTCTCGTGTTGGCGTGCATTTTCTCCGGGTGCTCAGGACCAAAGACATGCAGTATAGGTAAATAGAATAAACTAAAATTGGCCGTAGTTCATGTGTGTGAATGTGAGAATGTATGGGTGTTTCCCAGTACTGGGTTGCAGCTAGAAGGGCATCTGCTGTGTAAAAACATATGCTGGATAAGTTGGTGGTTCATTCCACTGTGGCGACCCCGAAGGAAAATGAATGAATGAATAAGTGTAATGTCTTTTTCCCCAAGTTAATTTAAAACGTATAAATAAGCAATCTGAAGGCAAAACAAGGTTTACAAAAACTAGAACTATATTTCTCTTTGATCCATACATGTACACATAAAAATGTAAACTGTCTATAAAATCACATTTTAGTAAGACATTTCATACTTTTTTTTAAAAATTATTATTATTTTTTTTACATAAAAAAGATGTCCAAATAAAATAAAACCTAATTTATATGTTTAAAACTGTAATGCAGAGTTTGCTTTTAAAAATGTCCTGCTGGCCAAAAAAGGCTGATTTATACAGGTCTGGCGCAGCCTTTGCGCAGTCACATAGTACTCATCTTGGCTTAAGCCAACGCTGACACGCATATACAAAGTGTAACTACACGTCGTAACAATGTGTAGAGCAAGCTCTGTGATTGGTTGGCTTGGTAGCGGTAACGAGTGTGGGCAGCCGTGAGCCCGTTGGAGTGATGGTGGAATCCCGTGAAGTAGCTCCAGATAGATGTTGTTTTGTGTTTACCTTATGATTAAAGTTGTTGCACATCTGCTGGTTCCCATCTGGTAAATCAGCCTTAACGCATCGCATCGCTCTTTGAATGCATAATTTGTAGCTGTGCCTCATTTCAGAGGCTGCATCCTCCAATGTTAACTCTTTGACAATGTTATTGTTTGTGTACATGCAGTACATGCAGTTTGTTCAGTTATTACATCAGGAAACTGCATATTAGTTTTCCTGAACTGAGATCTGTATTTAAACTAATATATCGGCAGCTAAACCTGCTGATTGTGAAGAGCTCTTCTTAGCTATATAGCTACCTGACCCATCTGCCCTCAACAGTCTGACAGACACTTTATAGAGGTGAAAGTATATGATTGAGGCACAACACAAATCTTTTCTCTCTCTCTCTCTCTCTCTCTCTCTCTCTCTCTCTCTCTCTCTCTCTCTCTCTCTCTCTCTCTCTCTCTCTCTCTCTCTCTCTCTCTCTCTCTCTCTCTCTCTCTCTCTCTCTCTCTTCTATATCTGCCTGGCTTCAGAAAATTTCCACTGACTAGATCTGTGGCTCTAAAGTGCTCTTTGGATGTGGAATAAAATGGATTTCACAGGACTCGGGACAGGAGTAACGGCTCATACTTATCAAACAGACAAGCTCATTTTCTCTTGCTTCCCTGCACCGCGGACTGCAGAACACGCTTCGAAGTCATTTCCTGAGCAGCGAAAAGTAGAATAGATTAGACTTTTGCCTGCAATGTGCTTCCTGACACCAAAATCCCTCACTAACGAAAACAAGCTAAGCCACAAGTACCTAGGTATTCTTTAGTAAATTGGAACTCATTTGCATATTTAAAGTCCGCGTGTAATTAAAATGTACACATTTGTTTTGCTAGTCCACATTGTTGTTCTGTAGATGAACATTAAGTCCGTGCAAGTTCATTTGTTAAATGATATATATTTGATTTGGTAATCTTTAATCAAAGACTGACCATTTTGGTCATTTGGCACACAAATGTTCTTAGCCACGCTCCTTTTACCAGTAGTTTGCTATGAGGGAATGATATGCAAAAAGAAATGCCTCCTACACTTAAAAAAATATAGGGTTATTTTTTCTATCCTAATCTTGGGTTGAGGCTTTTGGATAATTTTGGGGGTGATTTTCAGAGTCTTGAGTAGTTTTAACTAGGGCTGGGCGATTTTTCCGAATTTTTTTTTTTTTTTCCCGATTAATTTGAATTTACGTTTTAAGACGATTTAATTTTGAATCAAATTGAGAAATCGTGATTTTTAAAAAAAAAAAAAAAATATATATATATATATATATATATATATATATATATATATATATATATATATATATATATAATACATTATAATGGCACCAATGCGCTTGGGTTCACTCTCTGTATGAAGCAGGGAGCACACCAGAAGCGCCTCTCGGCGACGCGCCGCACAGCACCACGCCATGGATTTTAGAATTCTAAACCGGTTTCTATACACACACTGGCTCCGCCCAGCCACGATTCACAAAGCAGTTCATATTTTAGCCGCACCACAGATTGCCATCTGATTAGTTTCATGTTAAATATCATGTGAATGTGCGCGTTTGGTGTGTGATAGTTTAAACTGTCATGTCCGCGCCGTGTCGCGGCGCTTCTGGTGTGCGACCTGCTTGACTGACTGTTAAAGTGTGAAGTCATGTTGGATTTTACTTGTTGCACGTCTGTGTGGATTGTCAAGACATTCTCTCATCAAGCCGATAAACTCGATCTCAACATGTATCTCAACAGGCATTTGGATCTCAACAAAAGCCTGCAATGTGAAAATCCGCGCCGATCTTTTGGTTTGAACACGAGCAGAGGTGAGGGCCAGTAGCAGTGAAAATGAAAGTACCCCCCCCATGACGTCATTTAGCGGACCTAGTTGAAAACCAGACAGATCAGGCAGCATAATAGAGGGTGGAGCAAAGCGCATCAAATGATCGATATTTAAAAGGGGGAAAAAAGAAAAATAGATTTAATATATTATTTTATTTTAGACACACATCTGGTGCTTGTATTTGCTCTGCTATACGTCCACAACTTCACACACTCCCACAAGCCGAGCTGACAGCAAATCTTTCCTAGGCTCAGCAAAACTTGCAAAAATTCCTCTGTATTCCTGCAAGTGCAATATTTACACAAATATTTCTTATTCAAATCTTCAGCAACGCTATTTAACTTGTGAATTTGTTTTACATTTATTTACACCTTGACTGATTTTTGTATGACATGGCCATTAAAAATACAATGTTCCTTAACCAGATGGTTTTTCAAGTTACTTTTAAAGAGAATGTTACTTCAGTTATGTTGTTGTAATGTTTTGAGAAGACTAGTAACACAATAAAAAAAAATCGAAATCGAAATCGTGAATCGGTCAAACTTTATAAAAAAAACGATTTTTTTTTTTTTTTTTGCTAAATCGCCCAGCCCTATTTTTAACCCAGCTCTTTGGGTCAAATCAACTCACAGCAGGGGCTGTTTGGGATACCACATATTGTGTACTAATTTGTTTAAATGCAATGAAAATAATGTAACATAAACAGATTCCTTGCGTTTTCAGATGATTAAAATGAGATTCATGCCCATAGCAGCCCTTAGTCAGACCTTTCTGAATTAAATAATTTCTTACTACCTTTTGTACACCTGTAATCAAAGCTGCACATCCGCCGCTGTACTTCAGTGATGCCAAGTCAAAACAACACAATTACTGGGTCAATCTTTTGCAGGCAATTTTGGATTAAATGAACCTATTATTTAAGTAAAAATAACCAATTATTGGGTAGAAAACCCTATTTATAGGGTTAAAAATAATAACTCTATTACTTGGGTTAATTTAACCCCTAATGTGCTCTGTCCCATATTTACCCAGCTGTAGGGTTAAAAACAACCAAGTTTGGGCAGTGTTAACCCTGTGTTTTTTAGAGTGTACTTATTATTCCATTTTAGCTGGAAGTACAGAACCATACTGAAATAAATGTCTCAGCATTTTTTGGTTTACTCAGACTTATCTGTAGTGTTTTCAGGAATAAATCTATTCAATGGGCATACAGTATTTCTCTTTTCATATTTTATTTATTATGCCGTATCTGTGCTTGACAAGTTCAAGATTATTAAACTAATGCATACCATATACTGTAATAGTCCTACCTACACCTTCAGCAGGGGTGGTCAAGGTTATTCTTTCTTCCTCTTTTTTTCATTATTCATCATTTATATGACATTATTCCTGCTGAAATCCAATATTCTTCTGACCTGCTTAGTATTTAAAACGATTCACAGCCGAAGAGTCCTTGTATCTAATCTGAATTTCAAGTGACTTTAAAGAGATTGTGTAATTGGTCTATGCTGGACTTATTTTTCTTCTGTTTTGAGCACATTAAATAATAAATATGGTGCAGTCTTCAGCATAAATATTTGCAAATCGAATGACAAACTTATTATAAGCACTACTTGGTAAAATTTGCACGTAGAAATTCCTTATTCTCAAATTTTAATAAAATAGATTCAGTGAAATACATATTATTTTGATGAAACACGGAGCAGATTTTTAATTTGCTGTCAATATCAGGTATTAGTTCTTATATCACAGTTTACAATCTAAAAAGGGCTGCACAATATTAGCCGGCATCTAGCTTTCTGCAACTCTCACATGGTTGCCGACTGAAGCTAAGCAGGGCTGCACCTGGTCTGTACCTGGATGGGAGATCACATGGGAAAGCTAGGTTGCTGCCAAAAGGGGGTGCTCAACCTGCTGTCTGTGTGAGTCCTAACGCCCCAGTATAGTGAAGGAGATTCTATACTGCTCGGTGATCGCCATCTTTCGGATGAGACGTTAAACCCGACTCTCTGTGGTCGTTAAAAATCCCAGGATGTCCTTCGAAAAAGAGTAGGGGTTTAGCCCGGCATCCTGACCAAATTTGCCCAATGGCCTCCTTATCATAATTGGCTTCATCATTCTGTCTCCTCTCCACCAATCAGCTGGTGTGTTGTGTGCAATCTGGCGTCACTCAGTTGGATGCTGCACACTGGTGGTGGATGAGGTGATTGCCCCCAATGTGTAAAGTGCTTTGAGGGTCTAGAAAAGCATAAATGTAAGGAATTATTGTTTCGGAACATTCGGACAATGTGATATTTCGTATTTCTGCAATATATATAGCGATTGCGATACAGTTTTATTTGGAAATAATTCTTCATTTTAGATAGATTGGGGTGATTTTGTAGGGGTTCGATCTCGAATAATAAATAACAAGCGTAATAACTTACAAGCATAGATAAATAAAATGGTGAACTATAATTTTCTGGAGAGTCGAACAATCAACACTACGTAGTCTTTATAAGGTAATCTTTATTAAAGTTACAAACACAAAATTTCTTGTGGCCGGATGTTTTAAAATCTAAAATGTTGACATGTTCACACAGTCACTGGCCTTAAAGGGATAGTTCACTCAAAAGTTACAATTTAATCACTAATTACTCAACCTTCACTTGTTTTAATAATTTATAAGTTATTAACATATCGTCTTTTTGTGTTCAACAATTGAAAATAGTGAGTAAAGTTAAATTTTTGGGAGAAATACCATTTTTTACTCTATTATTATTCAACTCTGCATTGATTTATAATCAACTATAATCCCAACTCAACAATGAAGATCCTGCGTTGTAACTGTTGCAGATGCACAAATTGCGATATCAATGCTGAAATTATATATTGTGCAGCCCTATTCATTAACTTGTTTTGTATAATAATAATAATAATAATAATAATTAAAATAGCATGATTGTAACCAAATCAGCAGATGTCTTTGGAAAGTTTCTTTGCTAAGGGGAAAGGCTAACAAACTCAAAACATTATTGTATAAAGACAAAAGAAAAAAAAAGGTTAGTAATAAAGTCACGTTAAATATTTTATATAATTGATGACAACGTATAGGACATTTCTGGGACTTTGTTTTTTAAATATTAATATTAAGTTACTTTTGTTTGTTTGTTTAATTGCTTTTGTTAGTTAAGTTCATGGATCAATTGGTACCAGGCCACACAAGAAATCATTGATTATTTCAGTTTTATTTATTATTTAAGTCTGAACGATGTTTTCTTTTGAAAAAATCTATTATTTGGAAAAATGACCCTATTCTCTTGCTTAAATATCGGTCACTTGAGCATTCAAATTCAACCCACAAGCTGCAAAATGAGTAAGAAACAGACGACTTTGGGAAGTTTCTTTGCTAAAGGGAAAAGCCCCAGTGAAGGATCCACAAACTGCCAAGGAATAGATCCCCAACCCATTTGTGAACAAATCAGGTGAATCCACCTTGGCTGTGCAAGAAGATCAACTACTGAAGATGGCAAATGACGGTGCCCTTTCAGGGGCCATTCACATATTGCGTCTTTTCTTTAGTTTGTGCAAGCTCGTTATTCAAAATATCGACAGTTTGGTAGAATAATTACGAACACAGAACACCCAAACATTGCAGTGCTTTGTAATTTTCTCTATAAATAAAACTTGTATCAGAGTGACAGCAATGTTTTGTCAGCTTGTCATCCTCTGAGAAAATGGTTTATGGTCACCTAGCAACCTACGAACAACTATCCCCACCCTCGGTTCTTCCTAAAATTGTCAAGCATTGGCCACGGTCCGTGGTGATATAAAGGTTGGGGAACAGGGATTTAAGTCATTCATTGGTTCTGCCTTTTCAATGACTTCATGTCATTAAAATGGAAAGAAAATTGCGTACTCTGACAAGTTTCTTGACAAATTTAGGGGTCAAATTGTACAATCTGACTCAAAAGAACAAAACGTATTGTGCATTCTAAAACCGGCTTAGTATTCCAGACCACGAAGACCTGTTTATTCGGTTTAACAGTTGGAGTTAACCAATCAGTTTCAATCACTGAGCATTCTATTTTCAAATAGCCTGAGGTACAGTAGCAGATCATTTTCTCTGGTTTGTTGAAGTAGTTGTTTTACTCTTTAGCCTATATGGCTCATAGATGCGTTGCAGAGCTTTAAAATGCCATTGAGCTCAGAAAAAAAGGGGGAATGTGAGTGTGGTGTCAGTCTCAGCTTTACTGTGGGACTCTGGGATGCAGAGTCTGAGTAGCAGCAGATGGTCATCAGTCGTAGCTAATGGTATTGCACACCTCTTCTATGCATGATCCAAACAGCCGCTAACATGCTAATGATTAAGTATGCTGATCTTCAGATGCTTTGCTCTGGGGTTGAATTCCCTTCTCGCCAATGGAATTCAAGACCTTCCATCATTTAAAAGCCACATGCCAGCTTTTAAATGGCCATCCAAAGCCATGCCAATGCATGAACGTGCACTAAACAAAATCACTACAATACATCCTATAACATTTACTGGAGATAAAACTTTACAGTACAGTTGGTAATTACGAAACCAATCCCAAACCTAAAAAAAGAGGTAGTATGTTGTATACCTGGTATTCACTGTGACTTTCTAATGATGTTATGCTTTCTAACGGAGCACAGAGGTATGAGATTACCTATTTTTAAAGGCCATTAGGGCAGCCTATCATAATATTCAGACCAAACTTTTCTTGGTCTTACAACTTTCAAGAAATAACAAAATACATAAAAATACATCTGAACCACTTAGTTTAGTGATTGTTATCATGATGTGGAGAGACTTTCAACCAGCATTACCAAAATGGCTTCTGCTAGACCAGGGGTGGCGAACCCGCGGCTCGCGAGCCGCTTGCGGCTCTTTTACTGCTCTTGTGCGGCTCAACCTCTCGCGCGATTTAACATACATTAACCAATTGACTAACGCCCCATTCACACGGGGCTTCTGCGTCTCTTTCTGCTTTTGTGCGGCTCAACCTCTTGCGCGATTTAACATATAATAACCAATTGACTAATGCCCCATTCACACGGGGCTTCACGTTGCTCGCTGCAGAAGCTGGGAGTAGCTCAACTTTTCAAGCGCTTACGGACGCGTTAGCCAATCAGATCGCTGTATGCAAATACACCTGCTAGAAAGTGGCCTATTGCTGACTGAATTTTATTTTCTGACGCTTCCATTCAGACACGCCTTCAGTCAAGGGTTGACACTGAAGCCCCGTTTGATTGGGGCGCAACACGAGTGACGTGCAGTTAGTTAATATCAATCGTCATGGCAGAGTCAGGAAAGCGTACAGCTAAGCGTAAATACGAAGATGAGGGCAGAACATTTTTATCTGAATGGGATTTTACACTGAAACTAGTGAAATCAAAGCATCGCTCTGTTCTTACTGACACACATGTGAAAGAGTTACTATGAGTAGCCACAACTGAATACGAGCCAGACCTGAAAAAGATTGTGGAAACCAAGGAATGTCAGGTGTCCCACTGAGTCAAGTAAAATGAGGTAGGCTAATTTAAATCCATGAAAACTATTGCGTTATATAATTAGGTGTATAAGTTATTGTGACAGATATACTGTTGTTTGCACATCTGTTGTGTGGCTCTTTGCAGTGATAAAGTTTTTTTTTTGGCTTATCATGCCAAACAGGTTCGCCACCCCTGTGCTAGACAATCATCTATTGTATTTTACATATTGATTTCTGGGTAACTGTAATGAAAAGCCAATGTGAAACACTTGACATAAAGTTAGATATTCCAGATATGGTCCAAATAAAGACAGACAATTTAAACTCTTCAGTTTAAGTCATTCTTCCTTCCGTTGAAAAAGACACCAGAAATTTGGAAGAGTTTGCAATGAAATCATTCATTCAATTGATTCGTTCAAATGTGTAATTCATGGAGAAAAGAAGCAAAGTTGTGTTCTAATTCACCTACTTATTCTACACCTGCATTGAATCTTAAAGAATTTTGAAATGATACTTTCTAAATCATGATTCCTATTCCAATTTTATTTCGATTTATTGCCCAGCACTTATTTATAATGAAATATTATACAGTACTAGGTAAAACTTGTGGTCTCAGACACTTAAGGCTACTGTATACTTCTGCCTCAAACACATGCGTATGCCCCGGCGCAACCTTCATGTGGTCCAATAGCCCTCGCCGTGGCTGATACTTGCAACGACACATACCGCAAGCTTTGTGATTGGTCAGCTTGGTAGCTGTGACAAGTATGTGTGATAGCTGCAAGCTCGATGGAGCGAGTGCTTGCAAGTGTCGAGTCCCATGAAGCAGCTCTAGTTGGAAACTTTTGTTTAGTGTTTACCTTATGATTAAAGTTGTAGCACGTCCGCCAGTTTCCACCTCTGAATGAGCAGTTTTAGCTACTTGTACATTAAGGTAGCATTCAGAGAAAACACCTGCAAACTCGAAACAGAGGAACATAAAACTCTACTGCCAGCTAGTGTTTTGGAAGTGTCATTGCAGAGCATCACAAACAGTGTGCAGAAGTATAAATGCACGACTACCATGGGGCACGACAATCACTTGTCACTGAAGTATAAACTAACCTTTAGACTCCATTGTACACTACAATGATGTCTATTATAATCAGTTTTGGTATAGAAAATCTTTGTAAAAAGCTAACTTTGGACTATTTAGACAGTTACCTTTGGACCATACAGTGTTAACAATGTGAACAGAACTTGCATCTATCTTACAGAAATTAATCTAATCCAGATGTGTTTATGCTGGGATCACTATTACCTCGCATTTGTCTTGAGGAAACTTTTTCGAGCACAGCCTAACATTTGCCAGAGTGCAATTATACAGCCGGAGAACAGTACAGCCAACAAAAGCAGCTGCTGTAATGCTTTCGTTGCCATTTCTATAAGTCCAAATGTGAGTCAGCATATAAGTGTTTAGTTCCAGGAGGCCCCTCTAAGTGGACAGAGGGCTGACCACAATTACTACCAACAGACCCTGAAACTTCCTATCTGACCAACACCCGCAAACTCCATTACAAGATACTTTAAATCATGTGAGATAAAACCTTCACTGTTTGAATGAACCTTAGAATAGGTGCAAGCAAGTCAAAATATGATGCAATACAATACTTTCACATTTTTATGCCTGTAAGTTATTATTCAGAAAGGCAGCTAAAATGTCTATAGCTCGGGTAACTTTAACAATTCTCTACTGTCAAACCTGTTCCTGGTGGGCTGCTGTCCTGCAGAGTTTAGCTTTATCCATAATTAAACACTCCTGAACCAGCAAGTCGAGAGTTGCATCTCAATCAGATCCCTAGCTCCCGAGGTTGTGAAGCAGTAGGTCATGTACACAAATTCGGTTAGTGTGGTACAAAAACTTCCTCATTGAACAGCATTAAAATTTTTGAATAAATTATTTATAATATATAATTTATTTATTAATTATAAATAATTTATAGTTTTTTTGTTTTGTTTAAAGCACATTATAGATAAATAATTTGATTGTTACATATACCAGCAACATTTCAGCCATTAATCAGTTATAAATGTTTGCTAGGTTGTTCGGTACCGGTCTAAGTTTGTTTATAAAGTTGTTGTTCTTTTATGGTTAAATATAATTATGAGAAGTTTCTTTTGAAAAAATGTCTCTTGTTTGTCATTATGCTTGGTGATTTGGTTCACGTGACTCATAATTGGTGCTTTAGAACATTCATTAAGGGACCATAGTGAGCATCGATGCTCCCTGATTTTCACGGTGCATTGTGGCACTTTTAAGGGAGTGAACATTTTAGTGCACTGGAATAATTTTGTGGGTGAGACTGCACTTAATATAGCTGGCTACCTGAGCAGTGCGCTGACTACTGAACAAGGGAACTGATTGAGACACACCCAAGGTCTTCAAATTCACTGCAAACTTCCAGGCAAATGTGTTGTTTGGAGACAAACCCTCAGGGATTGGACACCACTGTGTTAAACATGAAGGAGTATATCACTTACTCGTTTACTCACTTTCCTTTGATTTATTTCCTTCTTTATCTGGGACTACCCACCTTGGTCAAACTCATCTGCTTATAATCTCAGTAATCCAGAAGAACTTCATTAGCTTATTCTGGTGTGGTGAATTGGTTTTGGAGCTAAACTCTCAGGATAGTAGTGCACTGGAAGAATTTTGCGGTTGAGATTGCACATAATAGAGCTGGCTACCTGAGCAGTGCACTGACTACTGAACAAGGGAACTAATTGAGACACACCCAAGGTCTTCAGACTCACTGCAAACTTTTAGGCAAATGTGTTGTGTGGAGACAAACTCTCAGGGATTGGAAACCACCGTGTTAAACTTGAAAGTGTCTATCACTTACTCGTTCGCTTTCCTTTGGTTTATTCCTATCTTTATCAGGGACTACCAAAACAAATGAGTTGCCGATTAATTTGGCACATATTTTCCTGGTCGATGTCTTGTAAGAGACCATGTAGGGTGAATTGCATACATCATTTCTGTTGCCAAATTTGAATTTCACTTCTAACAAGAATTTACCTCTAAGGCACTTTATGTTAAGAGACTCTTGTGGAAAGGCTGAGAATGCAACTTCTCGTTGGGTTGAACTAAAAAAAAAAAGTTGCATTGACACATTATGCTCCCTCAGCGTTATGCACTGACTATTGAACAAGGGAGCTGATTGAGATACACCCAACATCTTCAGACTCACTACAAACTTCCAGGCAAATGTGTAGGAGTTGTTTTAGGAGACAAACTCTCCGGGATTTGAAACCCCTCTGTTAATCAAACCCACTTACTTTTATTCAGTTTATTCAATTCAATTCATCTTTATTTCTATAGCGCTTTTACAATGTAGATTGTATCTGTTTATCCCGGTTTATCCTGATCTTTATCCCAATCCTGATCTTTATCTGGGACTACCAAAGCAATATGCCAATTACTTTGACACATAATTTCCTGGTGGATGTCTTATAAGAGACCATGTAGGGTGAATTCCAAACATCATTTTTGTTGCTCAAAACTCTTCAAATTGTGACTTTCCATGGACCATATTTGCCCACCCCTGGAGAAGGTATAGGGATGCCCACTTCTGATAAGAATTTGCTCTTAAAACAGTTTATGTTTAGAGATTCTTGTGGAAAGGCTGAGAATGCAACACCTTGTTGGGTTGAACTAAAAAGAAACAATAAAGTTGCATTGACACATTATGCTCTCTGAGCATTATGCACTAACTACTGAACAAGGGAGCTGATTGAGATGCACCCAAGATCTTCAGACTCGCTACAAACTTCCAGGCAAATGTGTTGCAGGTGTTTGGAGGCAAACTCTCAGGGATTTAAAACCGATATATTAGTCAAACTCGCTCACTCACTTTCCTTTGGTTTATCCCGATCTTTATCTGTGTCTATTACAGCTAATAAACTGCCAATTAATTTGGCACATAATTTCCTGGTGGATGCTTTGTAAGAGACCATATAGGGGGAATTCCAAACATTATTTCTGTTGCTCAAATCTCTTGTGACTTTCCAGGGGCCAAATTTGCCCACCCCTAGAGTAAGGGATGCCCACTTTTGACAAGAGTTTGCTCTTAAGGCAGTTTATGTTAAGATACCCTTGTGGAAAGGCTGCGAATGCAACACCTTGTTGGGTTAAACTAAATAAAAACAAAATTACATTGACACATAATGGGTAAATACTATTGAGATCCACTTTCCTGCAGATAGTTTATTAGCTCCCACCTTGGTCAAACTCATCTTCTCGTAATCATAGTAATCCAGAAGAACTTCATTAGCTTTTTCTGCTGTGGTGAATTGGTGTTGGGGCTAAACTCTGCAGAATAGTAGATCTTAAAGGCCAGAGTTGAGAATCCCTGTACTAGGTACCGTATTGGAGGTAGCAGCACCCTAATCCTGGAGGATCACATTCCTGCAGTCTTCAGTTCCAACCGTGCTCCATCATACTTGCCTATTATTGTCAAGCCTCTATAAAACTTTTTTTGAGCAATCGATTGATATGCTGTGAATTGTAGTTATTCTTTTGGTTGTAGCTATAGAAGCGTGCACCGTTTACATTAATAATACTAAATGGTTTTATGGCAAAGTTAAAGATCTTGCAAAATTCTCGAAAACATTGCAGCCTTCTAAAGCCTTGTTTATACTCGACGCGTCCGCTTGTTTACTTAAGTGCATTTGGCGAATGTGACGTCATCGCGGAGTTTGCGAAGGTTCGCTTTATGTGCGCGCGGCATGATTTCGGCTGGCGGTGCGTCAGGCATTTTTTGAGACTCGAGCGAACAGTGCGTTCGGCGCCGCAACTGATTTGAGTGGAATGTGATACACTTTTAAGAGATTTTGTCTGAAACAGTACGACTGTACACACATCTAATGACCCGTGATCAGAGAGATAACCTAATGATCAATAATTCTTGGCTAGAAATTGCAACAGCCGTGGGAAAGGAGAAAGTTTTTGTTAAAAGGTTTAGAAAAACCTGAAGAATAAATTTATTAAAACCAAAAGGGGCCATGGCAAAAGTGACCAGGTACACAATCACAGAATATGTTTTTTCACCATTTATAGGTTTTGCACTGATGTATTTTGTTTAAATTTGAGTTTAAAACAGTTTAATAGTTACAAAACTAATGAAGTCACAGAAGTATTTCTTTGATAACTGGGAATGAATATTTAAAATTTATCGGTTTACAATATACTGATGCCCTGGTTCTCTGGGCTTTATTGGTGATAATGATCTGTAATGTTGAACCATCACTGCCTTTTTAGCATAAGAAGAGAACAGAAATTAGCCAGACAGTAATGTGTGAATTGTGGAGCGGGCTAAATCTAAAAACAAATCTAGATTTTTTAGTATGTGTGCTTTTTCGGGGGATAATAAAACATATATTTGTAGAGTAACTCATGTTCTGTTGTCATTAATTACAAATACAGAATATGTTTTTCCACCAGTAACACTGATTTATTTATTTGTGGAGGGGGCTAAATCTGAAAAAGGTTTTCTTTTCCTGCTTTTCTTTTTTTGCTTCTATTATTGCCATAATAAAAATATATTTGTAAAGCAACTCATGTTCTCTTGTGATTAAAATTATAATAAACTTTAAATGGTAAAACTGGCCGAGATATAGACAAAAGCAAGTTATTTGATTAAAAAAAAATTCTTTAATGTCCTATAAAAATACTTATAATCATTAAAGTAATATATAAAAACAATAGAAAATCAATAGTTTAAAAATATTGAACTATATTATGATATGACGTAGTTCCGGAAACTTTCTACTTCTGTTTATCCGTCTGACTTTACGGTGGATTTCTTTTGACCGCCCCTTGTCGTTTTTAAAAATATCACAACGGCAAACGCGGCGAGTATAAAAGCCTCGGCCTATTCGCGAGGTACGCGCGCAGTCAGCGGAGGTGCGCGATGCAGGGCCAGGCGCGAGTATAATTCCAGCTTAAGAGTGTCCAAGGAAGTTCCTTATCAAACACAGTTAATACTTTTACAGTATGTGATAGCAGGACAGTTTCAGCTTCAAGTCAATAGGGAATGTAGGGCATCCTCATTAGCAATGACCCCAGATATTAAACCTAGCATTCAAATGGCAGAATGATGACTTGTGTTTTTTTGTGCTGGCTTTAGTTTTTGTAGACTGGCCATAAACTTGACTGCCCAACTGCTTCTAGCTATATTTAGCATTCAGCACATCAGTTGGTGCAGTATTTAAAAAAAGCTCATTATTCATTTCCTGTCTAAGAAGTAGAGATGATTCAAGTTATTTATCCACTCAAAGTCCTGATGACTCTTGAGGCCAAGATTTGAATAATTTATGAGGACAAATGCAAAGTAATTGCGCTTAGTTTGACTTTTTGAATTAGACTTGTCAGTTCCAACTCCCATTTCCTATTGCGCGAGCAATGTAAGATATTCAAATACCTCTTAATATCCAAGGGCTCGGTTTGTAATTTAAAGTTAATAATTAAAATGATTTCCAACACATTTGCTCATTGTTATTCTTTCTTTACAGAAGCGTTCTGTCCTTTTTGGACGCTAGTAATAAAGTTTTGACGTCTGAATGGATGTGTTTGGCTTTTAAAGCCAGGAATAAAAGAAATATATTAAGCATAAGCTGTGGCCTACATTCATCCATCTGAGAGTAATTTTAATTTTATTAAGCAATGATGCAAATACCTTCAGTTATTAAATCCCAAAGCATTCCATCCAATGTCTAACCTAATTTCAATTTCGTATTGTCTCATTTCATATCGGCTAATGAGAACAAATCCAGTTCTGAGTCTAAGCTCTTTTTTTCTGTGTCTCCACAGGATCAGCAGTGAGGAACTTCAGCCCATTCTGGTTCTCCACGGAGCCGTCGGATACACTAGCGGTGCGAGGAGCGCCAGTTCTCCTCAACTGCTCAGTCCACAGCGAGTCTCCTGCCAAGATCGAGTGGAAAAAAGATGGCTCTTTCCTCAGCCTGGCTTCAGATGAGCGCAGACAGGTCCTGGCCGATGGCTCTCTGCTCATCAGCTCAGTGGTGCACTCCAAACACAATAAACCCGATGAGGGGGTTTACCAGTGCGTGGCTACTATAGACAACCTGGGCACCATCATTAGCCGTACAGCTAGACTCAACGTAGCAGGTAAGCCACACAAATATCTACACTCACACAAACTACAGAATATGTGTAATCATATATTAAACCTTCCTGGGCAATAGCATTGATTCAAGATCAGTGTTGGGTAAGTTATTATTTCTACTGTTAGGGATGTTTTCATCTACTCTGGGCTGATTTTGAGTCTTAATTTGGCCATAACTTTTTCTGTGTTCTGTGTATTTTTGGCGACAAATCTTATTTTGACACATAGTTTGGGAAAATGTTCTGAAATATTTAAACTCCAGGGTCCCCGGCGGACTTAAAAAGTGTTAAAAATTCTTGAATTAAAAAATCGAAATTAATGGCTTTAAAAAGTCTTAAATTTGCTGTTCTTGGTCTTAAATATTGTTGCATAGGTCCTATTTTTGCGATGTCCATGTAACGCTACATCTAATGTCCATTTAAATTCTTTTTGTTGTTGTTGCTAGGTTTTTGGGGTGTTGTAGTTCTTTATTTCACTAGTCCAATTGTAATTTGCGGTATTACAACTACAAAAAGGTCAACTTGCAATAGCCAATCAGCTTTCTGATATTAAACTCAGTGTGTGCGGCGAATGTGACATCATCGCTGTGTTTGCGGAAGTTCACTTTGAGTGCGTGCAACATGATTTCGGCTGGCAGAGTATGCCGTTATTTCACTGATAAATGTCGCAAGCACAGTTTTATAAGTCGGGAGCGCTGTAATACGAGAGAGCGAATCTCAGCTCACGCGCCGGTTTCCTTTGTTCATGGACAAAACTGCTTGCGAGTTCTCGAAACACTGGCTGCTCACGTGCGAATGATCTGCTCTCGCTCCGTCTGACTCCTTGTGTGCATTTGCTCTCCAGAGATGATTCAGCATAGTGTAGTATTAACAATAGTGAACTGACAAAATTAAATACAGTGTAGTTTTACTACAGTAAAGTGTGTTGAATTGTAGAAAAATATACCCTATATTGTAAAAAAAAAAAAAAAAAACTAAAGCACTGGGTAGTTTGTTTTTAATACACTTGTTGTGTTACCATAGCAACTACAGTATTACCACAACAGATTAATTGAAGTACTTTACTGTACTTTACAAAACACTGTACAGCAGACACTAGATCACTTTATTTTAGTGATAAAATGGGATTGATAGTGGGATTTATTTGAAAAGTGAATAGTACAGTAGGCTATAATACCTAATCAAGTTTTTACCTATTTTCTATCACAGTTACATTTCTGCTTGCCAGAATGACCAATAATTATTGGCTAGAAATTGCAACTGCCATGGGAAAGGAGGAAATTTTTTTGTAAAACTTTGGAAAAACCTGAGGGATAAGTTTGTTAAAACAACAAAAAAGAGGCCCCCAAAAACATCTTTAATGATAATGATTATCTTTTTATTCGTCTGATTTTACTTTCTGTTTTTTTGGACCGCCCCCCGTCATTTAAAAAAATATATCTCAATGGTGAACGTGTCAAGTATAAAAGCCTTAATCCGTTTCGTGAGTTGTGCGATGCGGTGCCAGGTGAAAGTATAAATCTCCATTAAGATGTTTGTCATTAGTGCATTTAACCTGACTTTAGTACTGTTCAATTTAAATAACTTTATTTTACCCCTAATTTTGTGCTTTTACATTTTCTCTCGCGTGTTTTTGATATTGCGATATAGGTCTTAAATTTAATACTTAATGGTCTTAAAAAGGTCGTAAAAGGTCTTAAATTTAACATTATGATATCTGCAGAGACCCTGAACTCAACAATACACTCTGGGCAAATTTACTAGTGTTTTGTTATGTTTGGGATGAAAACATCCACATACACATCTCTTAATAATTGATAAACCTCTTCCCATAACTATTATCATTTTATTGATCTGTTTTGATCACTTTAACCTACTTGGAAGCAGAAAAGTATCATGTAATTACAGCAACCAATTACTTAAGTGATTGTGTAAGTGACTGATCATTACCCCCAACCCTACTCAAGCCCAGTGTTTGTATATGTGCAAGGACAGAATGACAGCAGGAGGACTCGGTTTGTCCGACCTGTCTTTATCCTTCAATGTTATCGCCTGCAGTGGAGGAGTTCAATAAGTCAGTCATGGCGTTTGCTGATGCAGCACCATTGTTGTAAAGCGTGAGAGCAGGTACTGTATGTTTGGCGGTTGCTATATTGGGCTCTTTGAGTTGAAATGAAAGTGACCTTGTTTAGTTTGCAAGAGGCAAGCAGCAGGGATTATGAGGTGTTTGAGTTGGGTCTTACCCTGCAATTCAATTTGCCGTTGGAGGGAAAAAGGAATGCAATTAAGTTACATCAAGCCCTTTACGGTCTCGCGGAGTTGACTGTAACCTCACTGAAATCTCTCTGAAGGAGTTTCGCTCGGGAAAAGTCTGTAGACAAATGCTCATTTGAAGTCGAGCAAGAGACTTTTTAGCCCTGTTTTGGGTGAACAAGCTCATTATTTCTCAGAAACTGACAGGAGATTTTCATTGGTCTTTTAACATTGAAGTGTTCTAAGCTGTGCAACAGATTGGAGCAAAGCGTATGCGCTTTTCTGACACTCCACACTCTTTAAATAGTGTTTTAAGAGAAATCCCTCTACAGTTTTTGGGGGTTTTCCCATTGAGATGGAAAAATCACTACTACTTTAATATTTCAAATGTTTCTACTTGACAGCAATGGGAGTTCTCCTTGGAGAAACAGATCATAGTAGTCTTCCGTAGCTCATCTAAAAAAGTCTTTCGTCTTTTAAGGCCCTAAAAAAAAACGTTTGATGGCTGGAGTGCTTTACTATAAAGTATTTCTGTATTTATATTATTTTTATGATCCTCAGATTACAAAGTGAGCAATTGGTACACTCTAAGCCCGAATAAGTTGAGTTCACTTAAAAAATAAGAAGTATAAAAAATGAAGTAATGTATGCTTAAACTTTTGCTTTCCATGCATACAAAAATATTACTACAAAAACTATTAGTTTTAACAAATATAACTTAGAAATTAATGTAATTAATGTATTTTAATAAAAATCAAGAAAGAACCAGCTGAAAAAACTGGAAAATATTTAATATGAAAAATGATCTTTGCTACTGTTGCTGTTAATGCTAAATATAAAAATCTTACATCTTGTACAGCATATATCATATTTATTTTCAGTTAATGATTCAACAGTTCACACATAAAACTTCATGTTTCATTATAGGTGGATCTTTTTGAAAACCTATTCAGTGACATAATTATGATGGTTGTTTGTCGCCACCTAATGGTTACACAGTGCAATTGCTACAACATTTTCCAGCGTCAAGTTCCATCAAGCAGTGATGTTAATCTTTACCCTAAACGTTGTGTTTGTATATGAACTATAAGCTGTTCTCCCAGTACTTCTGCATTATTTAATTGATTGTAACAAACTGAAAAAGTGTAAAAACGGAGTCTCTCTTGATCAAACGCAGATTTGAATGCAATGCTTAGAAGGATTAATAAACATGCAAATCGTTATCATTTATCATGAATGCTATGCGGGTTTGAATTGAGATCACAATCGTTTAATGATTACCAGTGCAGCTTTACATTGAAAGCATTGATTCAGGCTAAACAAACAGTGACAGAAAACACCTTTAATTAATAACTTGAGAAAGTATTTAAGTCCCACCACAACTTTTTCTGTAATGATTATATTTTACAGGGACACCAAAATGCTTTCATACTCATGATTTAATGACGTGGGAGGTGATCTTTCTCTTTCAAAAAAGTTATTAATCCGAGGGTCACGTGCATTCCGAACTGTGGGTTGTGCTCCTTACAGATCACGGATCAACCGTGATCCGTTACACCCCTAGTATAGAGTATTGTGAGTGTATGCTTTATTTTGATTCCTACTTGAATATCTAACTCTATGTTTGGTTGTAAATAATTTATTAACTTAAGCATATTTAAAAAGCTAAATAAATATGTTAATAAATTAAATAATAAGGCAAAATTTCAATATGAAATCTGACACCTTTCAGCAAATTCATTTCAGACCAAATTATGACGTACAGTATGATCTTCACATTTTTCTTACAATCAAAAAAATGTATTTTATTAAATTTTTTCAAATTATTTATTTAAAAACAGCTGAAATAACACAATGATTGAGATGTTGTTGGGACAACTTAATTTTTTTATGTTCAATCACTTAAATTAGTTACATCTGTAAAGTTATAGTTTGAATGAGTTGTATGGAACCCTGCAGCTTTTCCAGTTTACTGTTTAGGCATGAGCCTAGAGGTCTGCATTGGACCCGACCAGATTTCTGCGGCACGGGAATAAATTTCCGAATAAATCGCGGAAGCGGTCGGTAACGGGTTTAATTTGGGACGGGAGCGGGCTGTCCAGCAATATCGCTCCCGACTCCCGAGCGACCACGCGTATGTATGTGTGTGTCTAAATGAAATAGCGCGATGCTGTGTTTAGCTTGTTTGTTGCTGTGTGTGTGTGTGTGTGTGTGTGTGTGTGTGTGTGTGTGTGTGTGTGTGTGTGTGTGTGTGTGTGTGAGAGAGAGAGAGAGAGAGAGCTTTGCCTGTGTGTGTGCTTGGTGCTTATGTGTGTGTGTTAGTGCGCGTGCTCGCGAATAAGAGAGAGAGAGCTTTGTGTGTGTGTGTGTGTTTATACAGACAGCTTGTTATAGGCTGGATGTATAGCTGGATGATTTTCGGTTTTGTTCTCCACCCCGCTCGTTAGCGGGATCGGGCGCGGCAGGTAGAAAACGGGGCGTGTCGGGCAGCGGGACAACAAATGCTTAATATAAGTGGGAGTGGTCGGGTTCGGGCTAAAACCTGGCGGGTGCGGGTGGGAGCGGGATTCAAAATTTAGTCCCGCGCAGATCTCTACATGGGGCAATAACTGGTTTCAGGGTTTAGCGCAGTTTGGAAAAGTCAAGGTTTTGAAAGCACAAACATTTTCTTTTATACCGTTATTAAGGTATTTGTACGTTTTTTTTTTGTTTTTGTTTTTTTTTTGTTTATTATGTGTTTTTTATGACTATTTCATTAGTTTTTTTACGGCAACAGTATTTACAGCAAAAGCACCCTCCACACCAAAAGCTACTGGTCAGCCCATGATTCACAAATTGTTTGAAAAACAAGTTATTTACACCAACAAGCATGCTGTAGACCCGAACAGTGCAGTGGCTTTACTTTATATCCAAAGAAAAGAACGCTATTCAAAGATGCCTTATTTAGTTGTTATCTGTAATTTTGAAACAAATGAAGACCGTCAGTGTATTATTTAAATTTTTTTGCCTGACATATTCAAAATAAAAAAGCCAAAATGTTTTAAATGTTTCTTTAAATAAAACATATCGTATTCAATGGGGAAAAGGTTGTTGTTTTTGTACCCAGACATTTTAAAATAACTTTTTTTTTTAGCAGTAATCACTTTACCATGAAATCATGATATTTTTATCTAACGTTGTCATACCCTCAGAATTTTATACCAGCCCATGCCTAGTACTGTTAAACGTTCCTTTCCAAAAATAGGCAAATTGAATGGTTACATTTTTCCATAGTCACATGACTAATAATTGTATGTACAGTACGTAAAATTTAACAAATGTATCTCCAGCATAATGAATTGACCATTTTATGCTACACATTTCTGAAAAAAAGTTTGGAAATTAAGTAACAAATAAGACCGCAGGTTAGATTTTGTCTTCTAAGATGAAAGGGAAAACTCTGAGCCATTAATTTTATATGTATGTGTTTGTTTGCTACACCGTCTGGCCCTCGACCCTTGCTGTCTGGGTGACAAAGAGGGGAAGATCATCAATAAATCACGTACAGCGGTACCATCATCTTCCACAAACTCAAACGTGCATGCACTGGCAAAGGATTGTCTAGTGAGACACGTTCTTAGTGTGTTCATATAAAATCAGTTTCAAAACGTCTATATATTCATGCGCAAGTACTTTTCTTGAGATTTTAAAACACTGAAAGAGGTGTTTATTTGTATGACGAGCACAAACGGTGTCTGTAGTGTTTTATGTGGTTTCCAGGTGAGCCAAATGAAAGTCGTCTTTCTTCACTTGCACTCCCTCGTTTTATTCTCTTTGCGGCTGACAGGCGTGAAATAAAAAGGTTAATTGTTGCGTCTTTGCTGTGGGCTATTACAATGCCATTGTGCAGAGAACAGCAATACCGGTGCTATAACGTGAGACGTCAGTACGACAGGCACTCAGGCAAATGCGACAGATCAACTTGATTGATGGAAGAAAAACGTGTCCCTGCTTCCATCAGTTGGGTTTTCTTTCACGTTTTTCTTCTTTTTTTTTTGCGTAATCACACATAAAAACAAAGGCCCTTTTCTATGTCTTTGTGGCACTAAAAGAGCGGCCATCACGCACGCACTCATCCAGAAGGGAATTAGCTTCGGCCTTGGCTATTTGTATTCGGGGAGCGTCAGTTTGAGATGGCAGGGCAGAGAGCAAGACGTGGGTAATGGGAATTGTCTAGCCCGTGCCGCCTCACAGCATGCTCCACACTTAGAACCCTACTCTTCAAGACGGGATCGCGCGTGTTGCTACCTGAAATAAAAGACCTTGTTTGCATGCTGCTCTGGTTCTCTTGAGGAACTCGTTTCTGCCTCTCTCTTAAAAGAAAGAGAGAAAATGTTGCTGTATAGAATTGCCTTTGTGGTCGGGGGACATTTTATCCCTGCTTTAAGCATAAACATTCACTAGTATAAAGCGTGTTTTTTAGGGACCAGTAACTTGATGCTGGTTTGTTGGTTCCCAGTATTGAAAATGAGAGAAAGTTTATTTATGATACACATTTAAAAGTTTATTCAAGATACAAAGTCTTACATGGGTGAACATCCAATTTTCTTGTTAAACCATGACATGTAATATTGTTTAGGGCAGGGCTTCTTAGGGCGTACTAACACTATGTACAGTTGCCTTGAACCGGGCCAAAGCACGCTTGTCCCCCCTCTCGTCTCCCCCGACAGCCCGCACTCACATTACATTCGGGCCTGGGCGAGCTTACTGTAATCGATGATGCGCTGTCCAGTAAGAAAAGGCTCTGGCTCAGCACAGTGGAGATTTCTTTAGTTATATTGTTTTAGTTGTTTGGGATGCAGTGACACGCAGTCAAATATTTTGCTGAACAGATCAGCCACTTTTGAGGCTCATAAACCATTAAAGTCCTCGTGCTGCAGGTATTAGGAGGTTTGCTGAAGGTGCAGCTGTTGTGCAGTGAGGGGTTTGTGACTTTAATAATTTATGACAGTTTGCGTTCATTGAACAGTTAGAATGATTAATAAATCCATATCGAATAGTCCTGTAAAAGTCTCATCTTCAGTTTTGGGCTCAGGCGCATTTTGCACTCACGCTAGCATACCGCGCCAAAACCCAAGTGAACCGCCCTTTGGCACAGCTCTTCCAACCGGGCCAGAGCCGGCCAAGTGAATCGTGCATGAGCCCGATACAGAACACTCACACTTCTTAAGCGATCCGGGAAATGGGCCTGAGCACGATTCGGGTAGCATAGTGTGAGTAGGCGCTTAAAGTCCGGAATTCAGTCTGGATCAGGACCGTGAGGGTATTCAATCTGGACCCAACTCCATTTCGTATTGCAAGACCATGTGTAAAGGATTTAAATTGTGGATTTCCTTCATTGATATATGCATAAATTTTGTAAATAAACTGTTTAGTTATATTAGTTATATGCACCAAAACCATCTCTCAGGCTGTAAACATGTTTTATCAGCTGTAAAATTAGCCAATTTAGCATTGCAATTAGTAAACATCTTGACTTTCTGGAACCAGCCCCCAAAGACCAGTTGATGAATTGCAGTTTCAGGTACTTCCGTATTGCTTGGTTCAAATGTTTTGCTTGAGAACAGCATGGCTGTGTTGGTCCACCAGCTAGCCTTGTACTATACCCTTTCTTAGAATCATAAACCAGTCTGAACTAACATGCAGATAATTATGGTTTATTATTAAGGGATGTTTAAATGATCTTGCCAAGTAGGACATGTTCCTGGATCTCTTTTCCTATTAGTTCTGGCATAATGCACGGACGTTTACAAAAAGCTACAATTCATATTCCAATTGCTCAGATGGTGTATAACCCCCTAAACAAGGGTCTTCAATGCTGCTCCTGGAGAACTTCCATCAAAAAGATTTCAGCTCCAACTTTAATCAAACACACCTGAACCAGCTTATCAAGGTGTTCAGGGTTAAGCTGCGGTCATCCCATAGGCTTGCACTCATACGCATGCAAATGCGTCAGACTAGAACTGCAAGCCTGAGCAAAGATATTTTGAATTTTGCTGCGTAACAGCCTAAGTTAAAGTTTAATAAACTCAGAATTTGTGAGGTTACAGCGTGAGACCAATAGAAAATCAAATCATGACCTCTTGGAAAATACATTTTTGCTTCACCCTCTGAGCTAATTTCACATGCTTAATGTATAGTGTTACAGCAACTTAACCTATTACAGGTGTGTTGGAGCAGGGTTGAACTGAAGTCTGCAGGATGGTAGCACTCTTTGAGAGGGGTTGAATGTTTCTGCTTTAAAGCATAGCTCGCTGAAAAGTCCAGTATTGCTGGGTATCACCATAATGCATGTTTTGCATGCAGTGACCAGTGAAGGATGCTCAGCATGAGGAGTTTTCATGCTTAAGCTGCCTTTCCACTGCACCCAACATTCGGACATGACTGTCGGAATACGCTCCCCTTGTGGCACATAATTTTCAGGTTTTTCATGCACCATGGGAGAAAAGGTGGATTCTCGCGGTGTCCAGAATAAAGGAGTGCAAAAGCAAGAGTATTTGTTCTCTGTCCGTTCACCATGGTTAAATGAATGAATACTAGAAACTCATAGACCGCTAAAAATATTGGAGGGAATGTAGAGACAACAATTATAAAATACATTTTAAATATACAGACCTGCTTAGACAACACTGGAATACATTCAATTCAATTCAATTCAGCTTTATTTGTATAGCGCTTGTACAATGTAGATTGTGTCAAAGTAGCTTCACATAAATGGTCATAGTAACTGGAAGAGTGTAGTTCAGTTTTTAGTGTTTAAGTTCAGTTCATTTTAGTTTAGCTCAGTTCAGTGTGATTTAAAATCATTACTGAGAGTTCAAACACTGAAGAGCAAATTTATTGATGCGTAGCTCTACCAATCCTGAACCATGCAAGCCAGTGGGGACAGCGGAGAGGGAAAAAAGACTTCACCTGATAGGAGAGTGAAGAAAAAAAACCTTAAGAGAACCAGTCTCAGTTGGGCACAACCATTATAATTTCTCCGCTGGCCAAAAGTCTTGTGCAGAGCTTCAGTCATCGCAGTGGAGGCTGGAAGATGGCCTCAACGAAGACTCGTCTGTCCCTGGAGCGTCGCTGGAATCAGACTCATGTTCTCCACTCCCCACGACCATCAGCGCAGCAGCAGCTCAGGATATGGCCTGGTCCCGGATATGGAAACCTTGGGATCACCTCATCGCTGGTCTTGGATCCAATCAGTGACTCCGCATAATCTGAGGACCTCGGCACGAGTATCCCCATGTGGAAAAAGAGGATAGATAGAATAATTAGCGTAGCTGCTGTTCATAGTGTATATAAGCAAGATGCAGAAGCCTGTGTGGAACCCGCTAAGTGATGCATCGAGTGTATGCTTTACTAAACAGATAGGTCTTTAATCTAGTTTTGAATTGGGAGAGTGTGTCTGAGCCTCAGACGTTATCAGGAAGGCTATTCCAGAGTGTAGGAGCCATAAAGGAGAAGGCTCGACCTCCTTTACTCTATTTTGCTATTCTAGGTACTACCAGAAGCCCTGAGTTTTGAGATCTTAAAGAGCGAGTTGGATTGTAGCGAGACAGAAGGTTGGTTAGATAAACAGGAGCTAGATTATTTAGAGCTTTATAGGTGAGAAGTAATATTTTAAGTTCAATACGAAACTTAACAGGCAGCCAGTGTAAGGAGGATAAAATCACATCTGGTTAACTGATCGCATACAGTCTAGTCGCAGAAGATCAATATTTTAACGGATCCAAAGCTCAAATCGGATCCGGATTTTTCACATACGAGATGATTGGAACTCCATCCAGCTCCCGCACTACTCTCCATTGGAAATTAATGATTTCTGGTCTGTTACTTTTGCCATGTGCAGTGGAAAGGCAGCTTTAAGGCCAGCATTTGATGCTGATTGCTGGTCCCCAGTATGAGAGGTAGAATTGCTCAGTTTTGCTTGAGAACAGCAAGGCCAGGCTGGTCCACCAAGACATCCATGATTCCTGCTCTGTACCTGCTCTAGCAAGCATAATCAAGCCTGGACCAACACATTGAATTATGCATCTTTTATACTGTTCCAACATCTGATGGATCTTCCTTGTGTGATTGCTTGAGAAACCTCAAAACCTTTAATAATGTTTGTTGTTTTATGAATAGAGATTGTCCTTCACTAGGACATGGTTGTTCTACTTTGCACAATTGATCAAATTTGTTGTGTCTTTGGAACTTTTCAATCTTGGCACAAGAAAAAAAATATGGTTTGACAATTGGCACAGGTCTTGAACCTGGATCGGAACCCTGCCTGTGAAAAAAACAGCCTTCGTTTTCAGATGAACACATCAAAAGTAGTTCCAATAGCCCTTACTTTGCAGACTTCTGGTGCTCTAAATAATCAGGGCGTGTTTTGTGCCATACAAACTGATCCGGGGTCAGGATGTGACACTAATCCAGGATCTTTTCTAACCCCCATCTACACAGACCTTATTCATCCTGCTGCATCCCTGCCTTCCTGTGACCTCTGTTGGAGTGCAGTTATGCCGTTCCCCGAGCTGTCTGCTGGTCTCTCAATCAATCAGGGTTTCATTTCACACATCAGCCCTCTGCACCCAGCTCACCCGGCCCTGCTGGCTGTAGCCCAGCAATCATATTCAAACAGCTATGCATTTCAAATAAGAGTTGCACTGAAAACACTCGTATTTCAGATGTTTCATTTTGTGCTGGTTCCGGTACAGTTATTGTGGTTGCACTGCTTTGGACAAGCTCTGTTGTTGCTTATTATCAGAAAAGCCTTTCCTCATTGTTACTTTCCAAAATTCATTCATTTTCCTTCGGCTTAGTCCCTTTATTTATTAGGGGTCACCACAGCAGAATGAACCACCAACTTATCCAGCATATGTTTTATACAGCGGAGGCTCTTCCAGCTGCAACCCATTACTGGGAAACATCCATACACAGTCATTCACACACATACACTACGGCCAATTTAGATTATCCAATTCACCCATAGCACATATCTTTGGACTGTGGGGGAAACCGGAGCACCCGGATGAAACCCACACCGATACAGTGAGAACATGCAAACTCCACACAGAAAGGCCAACTGACCCAGCCGGAGCTCGAACAAGCATCCTTCTTGCTGTGAGGCAATAGTGCTAACCAATGAGCCACTGTGCCGCCCGTTGATGAGACAAACGTTACATTATAATTGAAAAGGTAACACTTTGCTTGATGGGGGTGTTCATAAGACTGTCCTGACACATTTATAATCAGGACATCTTGTCATTAAGTGTCATTTGCTCAGTTATGTCATTTTAAATGCATATATGACATTGCTTGAGTTGTCTTTGACATCTTGAATACATCACATCCTGTCTTTGTTTTTGTCATGCCAACTTGAAATTATTAGCACCACATAACCCTGTCATACATCTGTTATAAACATAATCACCATAAGACCATTATAATTATGTTACCTTTGCATTTAAATGACATAACTGAGCGAATGGCACTTTGCAAGTTCAGACTGCATGATTTTCAAAGTAGTCGTGTCACAGATGTTTTCACACTGCAGGACTATCTGGGCTAGCGTTTTGTCCCTGCTTTGTTTACACTGCAAGATGGATCGGCGACAGGTGCTTTCACATTGCATGACTTTATAATAGGAAGAATCGCCGAAAACTTCATCCAAATTACGTCTCACAGCCAAAAACGCTTAGTTTATCTTTTGTTATTAACTACATAACGAGAAAGAAGCCTTTAATGGGGTAGAAAATGTACATATCTGCTCACCTGGGTTTGAAGGGAATTAGCAATTTCTCCTCAACTTTCTTTTTTAACTTTCTGTATGAAAGGTCAAACAGACACAGGTCCTCCTGACAAACCTCTATTAGTTTTCCCTCCATATCTTGGGTCCAAATAAACTGAAAATGAGCACTTTTAACTTCTCCCCCAGCCTCCCGCTGGCCAGCAGGCGCACACACGCAAGTGAATGCTGCTCTCTCATTGGCTGTAGGCGATCGGCGATGTTATTTTCTGTCAAAACTCATTTCACACAGCATGATTTGAATCGCAGACAGCTCCACATATTTAGCACGCCAAATCTCTCACAGGCATCGTCGACTCATCTGCGATTCTTTCAGATCGCGTCTTTGATAGTTCACACAGTGTGATTGTCACTCACGTGCATGAGCACTGATTTGCTTGTGATTTCAGGCATTTGTGGGCGATTTCTCAAAACCTGTCGGCGAGTCAAAATCGGGGCTAAAATCATGCAGTCTGAGCTCGGCATTAGAGACATATCATACCCTTGGCGCAATAAGAAGCAAGATGTGTTTGGGGCAATTTGTTGCTATTGTTACACCAGCGCAACTCTAATTTTCACCACATTGTTTAAATAGCAAATCCATTTGTGCTTTGTGGACTGATGGGTTTGCCGGTATAAAAAGGAGGTGTGTTAAGGTACATTGTTGGTGGGTTGCTATTTTGAAAAAACGAAAATATACAGTGCCACTGACCAACTAAAACCTGGTCTAAAGTCCAGCGCAGAATTATGTGCCTATGCAGGTCCAAACTCTTATACATTGCTTAATACACACAGGATGTACAGCAACACACAAATATGAAAAAAAGGATTAAAATGTTACAAAAACTATAATTATTAATACATAATATAATACATAATTATATAATTATTTCTACATAAATATATAAACCACTACCTCCATGCCTTCCTTACATCGGTGAGCTTTTTTCAGTTTATTCATGACAATTTGCATTTGTATAATGTTATTATTAGTATGATTATTATTTATTATATGCATATTTATATTTGCTTTAATTAAAACAAGTTTAGATTAGTCCACCTTTTGGGTTTTGGAGATGTATGCATCACTATATGGGGCATAAGAATAGGACGTGTGTTTGGATAAAACTCAGTTTTTTGAGCACACTTCATTATTATTGATTATTTATTCGTTTGCTGGAAATAAGAACTAAATTTAGAAATAGTTTTGAAACAAATCTTTGCGCTGAACAAATTGTACAACACCATTTCCTCATCCATGAAAGTAAAGGAGTAAAAAGTAAAAGTAAAGTAAAGAGAAAGTAAAAAGGCCGAATGGAGGAGGCTTGTTCTTTATCCTCACGCTGCAGATGGTCTGTTGAACTGTTTTCTCACCAGTGAAGCGTTCAGATTTTTCACTCAAAAAGTCCGACATGACACTACACAACTGAATCTTAAAGAGAATGGGAGATGGGACTCCGATTGGTTTAATGCATGTTAAGCTCAAAACACATCCATAACTCATTATGAGAACAAGCACAACCCTGTTAGACCATGCTCCGCAGCGCAAACCCTATTTTCCCATCCTTAAAATAGCAACGTGGATTTGGACATGCCTTTAATGCTTTTGCACCCAGCACTTTAGACTTTGTGCCTAGATCCTTAAAATAGAGCCCTTAATGACAGTTGTGATAATCTTTTTCATATTCTTGACATGTTATGTCATGGTTATGAATGTTTCATGACAGTCTTACGAACACCACCTTCAAAATGTTTCCTCTGGTCATGTGCACAGTTGTTAATTAGCAGTTTCATTCTGAGCTGCATAAACAATGAAAAGTAGCATGATCCCACATTCAATAATGTCATTTTATTGAATTTTTTCTGGCCTCTTTTATTTATTCCTTCTATTATTTATGAAAACACTTAATCTGATAATGTGAGACAGAATCGATTTTGCAATGCCCGTTTGCACACATAGTACAAAGTGCCGGGGCACATAAGCTAAATGATAGGCTGCGAAAAATGATCCCGTGTCAGCTTTCAGTTGGAACACTGAAATGAATTGCAGCCTGAGATAATATCTCGCACAATGAATGCTGTCTGAAATTCATTGTGTGCTCATTTGAGTTTGAACTGCTTTATCGGTGATGTGGTGAAGTATATTGCTGCTCCCCAGATAGGAGCCTTTCTGAGAACATGCCCCTACTGTTCTGCTGACGTCTGTATCGGTACATGTGTGTGCTTGTGTATTTATACATGTCATTCGGAGGGTATTTTGGTTAAACGAATGGGTGTGCACAATAAGTATGGATCAAGTTTAGGGGCTTAGGTTTCATTCCTGTACTTAAGGACACACAAACTTCCCAGAGAGTAATATTTACACAACAGCCATACTCAGGAAGAGAACACAAAACCGTTGTTTAATAGTGGAGTTTAGCTTTCTGATGACCTGAATTGTCATTCGTCGTAAGCACTCAGATCTGTCTTTGGATTGGCTCCACTGTCCTCGCTTGTGGCTTTCAGCTGTGTGGTGCATTTTTAGCTTGAGTAGAGGCCAACAACATTTGTCCTTGTTGCTGTATTCCACCTTCCATAACACATAAAAGCAGAGTCATGCAGAGAGAGTGTAAGATGGATCACTTGAAGGAAAAATGAATGAGAAAACCACAGCAATCAATATGGCGGCTGTTGGAAGCCTTTCAGCCTTTCAGTTCAAATAACCAATCAGCTTAAAGCTACAGGTAGTCTCAAAACGAATGGAGCTTCTTAGCATGATTTCAGCTGGAGAAACCAAAATTAGTGGTGTTGTTGTTGTTTTTGACAAATCTATTGAAACACAACCCCAGCTAGTAGTTTTGTGGTCTTTTCCTATTCAAATCATGTTCTGTACTTGGCTTGGTTCTCCATGGCTGGGGGCATTTCCAGAATGGCCCCAAAATGAACTGACTTGCTGTATAGAGGTTTTGTTTGGCTTTGTTGGTCGCTTGTGCTTTACAATTCGCATTTGTTAATGTGTTGATCTTAAAAAAGATCAATATAATGCACAGAAGCCTGTGGATATTTTGATGTGGGGGTTTGTGAGTAGAGTTTTAAGGTTGTTTTTGTTGTCATATACAATAACAATTTGAGTTTCAATAGCTATGCTTACATACAGAGATGTGAATTAAATATATTAATGCCATACTATTGTGGCAATTTTTGTTTAAACAGAATCTGTAAAAATGAAATCATATGCCTTTTTAATTTGCATGCCAGAATAAATCGGTAAACATGTTTCCATCATTTTATGTAAAAAAAATAAAGAAATAAATGTTATCGGATAAAGAAGTCTGTCTTTGTGCACATTTTCAAAATGTATGCACATCTTGGGGTTTCTGTTAAGCATTTCATATGTTATATTCCAAAGCGCGCATTAAAAATAGGTGGATGGAAACACTGCTAATGTGCTGACAGTTAGATTACTACTGTCTGGTAATGTGAGAGGATGAAAAACTCAACAACAAACCTGAAGGAGACTAAAAGCACTCTGAATGTAAGCTTTTCTGTGCAGCATCTATTTATTTTAGAGCCATCGTGTAAAATAAATAAATCTTATGAATTTGCTGAATTTACAATTTCTTAACAAACGGTATGGGTAAAAAGGTAAATGTTGGTAAAAGGAATGAACTACACTACCTGACAACAGTCTTGTTGCTTATCCAATTTTTAAAAAACAACTTGACTTCTAGTTGACCATTTGGTATCAGAAGTGGCTTATGTGAGCGGCAAAGGCTTCTAGATTATGCTTAGTTCACCTAAATAAAATATGATCATGCCTTGATTTTTAATTATTTAATTAGGACAGCAAGGTCTGACTCAAAAAATCTATTAATAAAGTCATCTGGAGTGGCAAAGAAAGCATTCTTGCAGGACTCCCTTCCTTAAGAGTTCCTTAAGATTCTTTGGATCCGTTTTTAATGCCTCCTCCTTCATTTTACCTCAGACATGCTCAATAATGTTCATGTCTATTGACTGGGCTGGCCAATCGTGGAGCACCTTGACCTTCTTTGCTTTCAGCAACTTTGTTGTGGAGGCTGAAGTATAAGAAGGAGCGCTATCCTGCTGGAGAATTTGCCCTCTCCTGTGGTTTATAATGTAATGGGCATCACAAATGTCTTGAAACCTCAGGCTGTTGATGTTGCCATCCACTCTGCAGATATCTTTCATGCCCCCATACTGAATGTAACCCCAAACCATGATTTTTTCCTTCACCAAACTTGACTGATTTCTATAAGAATATTGGGTCTAATTGGGTTCCATAAGGTCTTCTGCAGTATTTGTGATGATTGGGATGCAGTTCAACAGATGATTCATAGAAGTCAAGTTATTATTGGTTGCTCTTACAACTGCGATCGACTACAAGACTTTAGTCAGGTAGTGTACTTTTAGTAGCAATCGACTATTTAAATTCAAATAGAGCCTAAGGGATTTCAGCTGCTAATGCTTCTGCTAGTTTGAGTGACATTCATTCTTACAGCGGTGCAATTAATTCCTGTTACGCAGAAGAGAAACCCATCGATCAGATGTGCTAAGTTAAGTCTATTATGGCTGTTCCTTCAGTAATAATGGCTAACATGCAAGCTTTAAAAGCAGCAGAAAAACCTTTAAAATTAATTGTATAAAAATCATGAGGGATAGTAACATTCAGAGTTTAACACTAAACATGCGGATCTTTGTATGTATTTATGCACTTAATATACTGTACTCTTTAGTTTATACCAACTGAAAAAGTATACATCTAATACAACACTGATACAATACGTTTATGACTAATAAATAAGGTCCCACTTAACTAATATGTACTTACACAGGAATTAATAGTTTGTTACAATGTACTTATTGTGTAAATACATGTATTTGCTGTGTACTTATGCTTGATTAAATACATGTATGTAATTACATCTGTAATTAAGTTTTGCAATTACATTTGTAAATACACTGTTGACCATCCCTTACACCTTAACCCACCCTTAAACCTACCCATACCTACCACCAAAATATCCCAACCCAAAAGCACCACAAGTGTTCTCAAATACATTATTAACACAGTAAGTACATTGTATTTATTTTTTGATGTCAGTACATAGTAGTTAAGGACACTTAATATAAAGTGGGATCAAAAATAAGTTATAATGTTCTTCTTAGGGGAATCATCCCTGTTAGATTCTTTATAAGCTTGTTTGCATCTTTTAATGCCACCAGTATCTATCAGTAGTGTAACCTTTTGGATCAAATGTCCCTGACACTGTTAAAACAGCATTAAAGCTCATCTGAAACCGGTCACTTGTTCAGAGGTTTAACATTCAAAGATTTAGTGTTCCACAGTATGCTTTCAGATTAGCTTGTGAAGAAAACCCTCAGAGAATCCTGTATCTAGCATTTGCAGGTAAAGCTTATAAGACTCTTTATTGTTTTTACCTTTGGGATCCATTTATCACTCTTCCTCACTTACCACCAAGCAAAGATAAACCTTCAGAAATAAATCTGCATAACAAAGCAAATCTAGATGCTTTGGGTTCGCTGTTTGCACTTTGACAACACATTGAGATTCACCGTGGAGAGCGAGGTTGGATGGTAGACAGGACTCCTTGGCTCTTTCAACTCTGTGCAGAAGTGTCACTATGCCAAAGGCCTCTCATCTAAAAATTGGCGCTTACAAATCCTGATCGCTTCACTCATGCTTTCACCCCAGGGGAAATCTGCTTCTCAATGCAGCTCTGATTGAGATGGACACAAGCAACATCATGCATGGCTGTCCTCCATCAGATTGACAGACCTTTGAACTGGGGCCTTTTGGATTTTTGTAAAGATCGACGCATTTGTTGAGAGCATTCAATAGCTTGTGACAGTCCTTATGGAGTGGGCTGTGATTTATTTTGGCATGAACCTGGAATATTGATAGACCGCTTTTTTTATTTGGTGTTCTCTTTTCAGTCTTGACTATTCAAGTAAGGCGCTAAATGAAGCTTGCTCATGCTCCTTGTACCTTAGGGGTCTGTCTGATACATGATGAAGAGGTTGTGAGGGCTTTTTTAGTGATGTAAATAGAGTTTCAGCGCTCTGCTTTTTTGAAAATAGGCTTATAAACAGTTTTTTATTCCACTTAGTTTATAAACGAGTCTAGCAAGAGAACCTTTAGCTTAGCTTAGCATAAATCATTGAATCGGATTAGACCATTAGCTTCTCTGCAGGTCTGCATTTGTTCCTTAAAAGAACACTCCTCTTTTTTTCAAAATAGGCCCATATTTTTTATCCATTAAGCTGATCTCTGGGTTTGGCAGGGAGAACTTTTAGCTTAGGTTAGCTTAGCATAAATTATCAATTCAAATCAATCCATTAGCATTTCAAATGAAAAAAAAAAAAACAGTTTTGATTTTCCTATTTAATGCTTGACTCTTCTGAAGTTACATTGTGTAAGACAGACTGAAAATGAAGGTTGCTGTTTTCTATGCTGATATGGATAGGAACTATACTTTCATTCTGGCGAAATAATCAAGGAACTTGTGTGTCATGGCTAAAGCATGTGCAAAAATATTACACAGTGCCTGAAAATAGTCCCCGACACTAAGTCTTACACCTGTACTACCAGTTAGAATCTACTTAATATCATTGTGCCTGCTGCAGCCATGGTACAGCAGCAAATGCCTTGATTATTAAGTCAAATTGACAGTATAGTTTCTAGTCATATAAGGCAGGAAAATAGCAACTTTTCATTTCCCGTCTGTCAAGAAGAGTCGAGCTTTAAATAGGAAAATTATCAAAACGTTTTATTTTTTCTTTTATTTGAGATGCTAATGGTCTAATCTGATTTAATAATTTATGCTAAGCTAAGCTAAGGTAAAAGTTCTCCTTACCAAACCCAAAGATCGACTGAATGGATTAAAACATCTGCCTATTTGTTTTTTAAAAGTAGAATGTTCCTTTAAGGAACAAGGCTTGTTAAGTACAAAAATGTATCTTTAAAAAAATGTACCATCCTAGTGACAGGTTTTGTTTCTTTATTTCCGAGAATGCAGACATATATGTCACGATATTGGAACTTTGATACCAATTGGTACTGAAATTTTGAAAACGTCAATATCCCAAGAACATTTAAATGCTGTTGAGCGTGTTCTTAAACAAAGCCGGTTTGCCATTGTGTTTATATGCTCAGTAGCGCTTGAATTCATTCATTCATTTTCTTTTCGGCTTAGGCTCTTTGTTAAAGGGTCACCACAGCAGAACGAACCATCAACTTATCCAGCTCATTTTTATGCAGTGGATGCCCTGGAAAACATCCACACACACTCATCCACACTCATACAGTACGGACAATTTAGCCTACCCAGTTCACCTGTACCGCATGTCTTTGGACTCTGGGGGAAACTGGAGCACCCAGAGGAAACCCACGTGAACGAGGGGAGAACATGCAAACTCCCCACAGAAACACCAACTGACTCAGCCGAGGTTTAAACCAGCAACCTTGTTGCTGTGAGGCGACAGCACTACCTACTGTGCGACTGCGTTGCCCTGTTTTTAAAATTTCAGAACCTAAATTCCGCATCATGACAACAATAATGGACAGAACACTAGTAATAACTGTGATCTAACCACATGACTGCAGCACTAATGTGAGAGCACAACATATTGCAAGTCAGGAAGGACACATAATGAGTTTTTGCTGAGATTTAATTAAATTTTTTTGACATACAGTATGGGTCATATTAGCATTGGCTCAGAGTGTTCTAGGTCAAATATCTTTTAGATTTTGATGCCCTCAACCATAACTTTCCACTTCTGAGAATATTTAAGGCACTTGTATACCTTGTAGGCCTTGTAGGCATACATGTAGGCAATGTAAAACCATTATAAACGTATGAATTTCAACTGTTAATCAATCTTCATTTTAAAAGCATTTTTTTTTGGTCATGCTTTATTTTAAGGTACATTTCTTGCTAATTACAAATAATTAATAATGACTTTAGGTCAGTAAACTCCTAATTTTACAAGATGTCTTTGCTGCAGTCTGTAGCACCATGCCACTGGATCAGACCCACTGTTGTTGTTGGGATTAGGGTTGAGGTATTAGACATTAATTAGTGTGTGGGTTGGGTTTAGAGTTGATTTACTCTAAATATTCAGAAATAAAGGTACAGAAGCTGTCACTGGGGCGGTACTTTTTCAAAAGGTACATATTTTTACCAGAAGAGTCCATAATTGTACCTCAAAGGTACTTTTCAGGTACATTTGGGCACTAATATGCACTTTTAAGGTACCACTGTGGACTCTGGGTACAGATATGTATCTTTTGAAAAGTTACCGGTTCATTGACAGCTCCTGTACCTTTATTTCTGAGAGTGTGTAGTGGTAGATGTTGTAGAATAGGTAATTCAATAATTAATATAATTTATTCTGGTTTCTAACAACAACCACTTGTGCATGCACATTGACTACGAATTTGACCTGTTCCAGTACGTCATCATGCTAAAGGCTGCAGCGAGGACACACTCAAATTTTTTTCTTAACATTTTTCATGCAGAAAGGATTACATCATTGACACGTTCAGGAACGCAGTTCAAACAGAGAACGACATCATCAAACCACATTCTTTTTTTTATGTTTTGGAGTGTGATTACTAACTGTACTTAGGGTTGTAACAATATACCGGTATGACGGTCTACCACGATTTGAACGTGCACGATTATCATACCATGAACAATTGCATATCAACGGTTTTAACCCTTAAAGACCGAGACAGCCGCCTGCGGCTAAAAATAAGTATTGCTCTTAAATGTTTAATAACTTTTGATCCGCTGATCCCATTCATACAATTCAAAGATTGGCATAAAGAAGAGAATCTCAGCTTTACAGTATAACATAACATTCGCGGACTTTCAGAGGCTCCGGAATCAGTGCGGTTACGTCATCAAAATTTGACAACGCTGATTTGACAAAGAAACGCTCGTCACTGTGTCTCCGGACAAACCAGACATCATACATTGATGCATTGTCCCTCCTCCATGCCCAAATTGGTTCAAACTCGCTATATCACAACCAATAAGCATAGGTTTCGCTTTTGTTTGTGGACCAAACAATGAGCTTTTTGAACAACACGGAATGAGAGATAGGCATACATTTATGCGCGGCTAAATACGCAAAAAAAGTTTTGCATGAAATAATTCTCATACTAAGTACTTTTGCATGCACAGCAGCACAGAAACATGACAAAACAGTGACAGCAAGACAACCATATCCAAATCCATATCCACAGACAACCATATCAATGCTGGCACATAAAACCTAAGGATGTTCCATATTGAATCTAGTTTCGTTATGTAACTATTTATAGTATAGTAAATATTTATATCTATTTTTTTACTGAGGATTTGCACCATGTTTATTTGGACTTTGACACATTATTTATTATTTTCTTTTTTTTTTTTATTTGTTCATTGTAAGTGGTGTTGTTTATAGTAACTGAAAATATATTATTTGAAAAAAGTCAAATTTGCTTCACTGTTCTATTATTTTGTTACACTTTTTTTCTGTTTAGTTCATTCCCAGACCTTTTGGGCAAATACATTGTCAGTAAATAAATGCATTTTTTTCCCTCATAGAAAAACCTTTGTTCAGTCAGAAAACGTGTTCTTATTCTTTTCAGGGTCTTTGCTATGAGAATTACTATTTAATACCGTATACCGCAAAACCGTCAAACCGTGGTATTGTTTTAGACGATTATCATACCGTAAAAAATTCATACCGTTACAACCCTAACTGTACTATAAGATTTACTCTCTATTTAATGTTACTCAGTGTATTGTAGTGATGTTGTTTAGTGATATTGTTCGTGCGTTAAGATGTGGTTTTAGATGTCGATTTGCAAGCTTTCAGTGCTTTAAGCCTAACGTAAGATCTCCTATTGCACCTAAACTGAAGTGTTACCTTTTTTAATTCAATTCAATTCATCTTTATTCCTATAGCACTTTTACAATGTAGATTGTGTCAAAGCAGCTTAACATAGAAGTTCTAGTAAATTGAAACTGTTAGTTTAGTTTTTAGAGTTGAAGTTCAGTTTAGTCAGTTCAGTGTGGTTTAATTTTCACTGCTTGAAGTCCAAACATTGAAGAGCAAATCCATCGATGCGCAGCTCCACAAGTCCCAAACCAAGCAAGCTAGTTACAAACTCCACCAATTGACGAAAGTGCAGGTTAAAAAAACTTGGGATTTCTCCTTAATGACTGGTACCGAACTCTTTACTTTTGACTACCCTAGGGCTATCTTAACTTCAGGCATGTCAATCAGTTTCTTCAGATTTCAGTCTGTAAGGGCCTACTCACACTATGCCATCCGTACCGTGCCCAGGCCCGTTTCCCAGATTGTTTGAGAAGTGTGAGTGTGATGAATCGGGCTCAAGCATGGTTCACTTGGCCGGCCCTGGCCCGGTTGGAAGAGGTGGGCCTGAGCGCGGTTCACTTGGGCTTTGGCACGGTACGCTTGCATGTGAGTGCAAAACGTGCCAAAGCCCGAAACTGAAAGCGAGACGTGACTTTTAAGGGACTGTTTCATATGGATTTATTAATCATTCTTACTGTTCAGTGAACGCAAACTGCCGTAGTTGATTAAAGACGAGAACTCCACTCTTCAACTCTGCTTCAGCAGACCTCCTCATTCCTGCAGCACGAGGGGTTTATGATTGTTTATGAGCGCCAAAAGTGGCGGATCTGTTCATCGAAATATCTGACTGCGTGTCCCCGCATCCCTAAGGACTGTTTGGCAAAATATTTGACTGCATGTCACTGCATAACAAACGACTGAAACGATATAACTAGAGAAATCTCCTCTGTGCTGCTGAGTGAGAGAGCGCTTCTCACTGAACAGCGCAGCAGCGATGACGTAAGCGTGCTGAGGCCCGTTTGTGGCGTGAGTGCGGGCCGTCGGGGGAGACGGGAGGGGGGACAAGCGTGCTTTGGCCCGGTTCGAGGCAACTGTACCTAGTGTGAGTACAGCCTAAATGGTAGATTTCCTTTTGGCTCTCTTGTCAGAGCAGATTCAAACACCACAGTCAACCCTTCAACCACAGAAAGCCATCTGTCTGCAGCCAGTAGATTCTCAGCTTGCTTTCATGCAGTTGCATTTTCCCCTCTGACTGACTGCGCTTTCATTTTCAACCCCTCATTATAAGAGTATTCAGCTTATATTGGTGTTTCCAAGTTTCCAAGTCCTCACTGTAGCGTTATTGATTCGTCTCTGCCGTCAGTGAAGTCAAAACAATGCAAACCAGAGGTTGTTTATTCTGTTTAGTAGCCTTTAGCAGGAGGCTCATTTGTATTTGTGTCAGCGCTTTGTCTGGTTTGCTGGCCGTAGTTTAAAAGTGTCAGTCAAAACTAATAAAAGATGGGGAGACAGTGGCTGTTGCCACGTTACAGGATTCTCCTCTTTCTCTGGAGAGCAGCAGGGGAGTGAACGCTTGTAGAAGTAAAGCAGACAGCCGATTCTCTTTTGCTGAATGAAATAAATCCGGTTTCTGAGCTGGACGTGCCTGCCGGGGCCCGCTTTGAACAGCTCTTTGAACAACTAGCAGAATGATGGGAATGAGAAGGTTTAAGGTCGTTGTTTCATGGGGCTTCCCTGAACCTTGTTTGCGAGGGCCTTGGGGGAGCTTGAGAAATGTCTCTGCCTGCTAACTGAGTTCTGTTAGTGTGTAGCAAGTGAAGTGTGTCTGGGATTAGACAGTCAACCCAGGTCAAGAGTCGACTGGTGCTGTGTTGGGAAGCTCCATTAAAGGGAAAGTTTACCTAAAAAATGCTAAATTCTGTACCTTTTATTTACTCACATTAAGAATGTTGGAGACCAAGTGCCATTGATGTTCCTAGTAGAAACAAAACAGGCTATAGAAGTCAATGGTTGCTGCTCTCCAATATTCTTATGTATATCAGGGTTACCACGGGTCATGGAATTACTGGAATATCATAGAGTATCATGTAAGAATCATGTGTATGTTTTTTATCACATTGTTTCACACGTTTTTGCCTATTGTTATGGTAGGGCTACTTTTCAGCACAATTGTATTGTTTTCCCCCTCATCAACTGGAAGTCATTGAAGTCCAACACAGACAAATGAAAAGCAAATACAAATATTAAGAGCTTTGGCTACGAAATGACCACTTTAAAGACTGGGTGCTCCTGTTTTCTTTCAAAATTTGAGGTAAATTATCCATTGCTAGTCTCATAATCACCAATTAATCCATGCAACATAATGTCATTTTAATATTATGCAAAGCAAAACAGTGCTTTGTTTTTCCATTCATTATAGGCCATGGAAATTCAGCCATTTAATCAGTGAATGTAAGGGAAAAGGCAGGGAATTTGACTGAGAGAGTGAACCCTAGTATTTCGTTCTTTGTGTTCAGCAAAAGAAATAAACTCAAGTGTATGGATGACTAGATGATGACAACTGTGGAGTTCCTCTGTTTTACTTTGAGATTTTGTTGCTGGTGTTTAAAGTTTACCCTGAAAATATGTACGATGTTACTGTAGAAGTAGCTCAAACTCATTCAATATAGAAAGAGGTGGAAACTGGCGAATGTTCAACAATTTTAATAATAAAGTACACACAAACAAAAATATCCATCCGGAGCTCCTGCATAGGACTTGAGACTTGTTAAAGAGTCCCGTCACTAGTCTTGCTCTGCCCCCACAGCTCTTTGCCCTGCCCACACTCATTATAGCTCCCAAACCGACCAATCACAGATCTTGTGTTTTGCTTCTACTGCCTCTGCTGCCGTTCCTGCTGTCGCTGCGGCTGTAGTAGGTGCGCCTGCAGCTTTTGACCACTGAGTGGTGCTTCAACCATAGATTTTCAGATTTACCTTTTCACAATGCTGAATATGACGGTACTGTATGTGTACCTCATGTGATGTGTTCAATTAAAACATCATTTTGTTTGGTTGTTTTGGTCTTCTTAGTAATAAACATGCAAAAATGTAAATGAAAACTGTAAATAAAAAAGTAGGCTTATTTATTGACTGTCTTAGTCCTATCAATTAAAAATAACAAACACTGTACATCTCTCTATATTGAGGATAAAACACTGCTTTATTTATTTATTTAGGCCTATTTATTTGTATGTGTTTGTTCTTTCATTTCAGTTTTAGTCTTTTATTTCTTTAATTTTACTTTTCAAAATGAATCCTCATTTCTCTTAACAGGTTTACAATGATAATAAAGCTTGTTAACAAGTGTTTATGATTAATAAAGGATATATATATATATATATATATATATATATATATATATATATATATATATATATATATATATATATATATATATATATACATATATATCTATCATTATTTCATCTTCATTTATAAGTATCAGGGTATTTACAGCTACTGTATATTTCTGTCTGTTCACATCACGTCCTTTTGTGCCCCCTGGCAGCATAGTCGCAAACAGCGGTTATACCTAAAAACTCGTTCTGATGCTGTTGTCACACCAGGCGCGGAACGTGTGGATAAATCACGCTATTCGCTTGTAAATAGACGCATGAACATTTGAGTTTACTCAGTGCATTCCCATGTCAAAATCACTTCAGAACAGACACGAATTTGCATGATGGGCAGGGCTTTAGTGTGCCCGCTGACTGTAGCTTTATTGCTAAATGGCTAGCATGGATTTTATTGAGAAAATAACAGTGTTTATGTGCTTTACGAAGGCTGAAATCAGAGTCGATTTGTTTGGAGCAGTGTCTGAGTCCACTAGATCCTTTCAGAGGTGCACCCAGCTCTGTGAGCTCATCAACTCCTCCAGAAACTTTACCTAGATGATGGAAGCATTTAGCGGTGCTTCTGACTGAGCTAAGCCCAGACTGATGAACTGGTTTTGGTGTAGGCAGGAGGATTTTCCCCTGGGACACCAACAACAGGCGCTACATCATAATCATCACATCCCCACAAGAGCAAGCTCCTGATTGGTTAACGCAGCACGAATGTCCGCTGAAGTTCAGATTTTCAAACTTGAGCATTTCGCGCAAAACGCATTACACACATCAGATGTGCAAAAAGCTCAATTAGGCATTCATGCATATCGCATCATTCACGCAATTCAGATGTATAGTGCCGCAGGATGTCTATTCCCGTCTTTGCATTGACTTAACATAGAAATCACTCGCATTGACGCTTCTTCCAAGTCTGGCATGATCGCAGCATTCTTCCTTTGGTGCAGCGGCGGTAAAGTTGCAGCGGTAATGCTCGTTTTGAAGTGTCACCCACTGTATGTAGTTACATTTCTTTGAGAGGTGCATGTCAGGATGCCAAAACAACAGTAAACATTCCGTGTCCTTTAAAGAAAAGCAGACACTTTTTTAATGTTTTTTCTATTGTTTTTTTTTTTGTTTTTTTAGCAGGTCTAGGCTACATCTACACTAATCTGGATAAATTTGAAAAGGCCGTTTTCGTCTAAAAACGTTCCTTGTACACACTATATCTTCAATTCTTTCTGTCATCCACACTTAAATGAATGAAAATGCTTTTGTTCAGTACTGCGCATACGCACAGATGTAGCACGCTTTCACCTGCATCCTATCCACCTGCTGTTTGTTTACTTTCCGTCTCTTTGAAACATCACGGCGAAATGTCGTTACTAGGGATGTAACGGTATCAGAATTTCACGGTACGGTAATACCTCGGTATGAATGTCACGGTACGGTATTTATTGAATCATTTACAGGAAAAACAAAACTAATGAAAATACTCCAAAAAAGTGCCAAAAGTGTCAATGACATACAAATTAGCCATCTATCTGTAAGCTTTGAAACAGGAACTTCAATTTTTCAATTTTAATAACAAAAAATTATTAAACCATGTAAAAAAATAAAGTTTCAATTCAGTATTGTTGAAAACTCATCACATTCAACATTTAATCACTCACTCACTCACTTAGATAGAGATGGGTTTTAAGGAAAATTATCATATAACTATAATCTGGTAAAAGCTGGTATCTCTGGGCATTTACAATGTCCCCTGCAACAGAAAAAAAAAAAACTCTCTCATTTTTGACTGAGGTTTCTGGGACAGAGATATGACTTGGCCCAGGTTGACAGAAGTGGGTAACGTTGTGCATTGTCTTTCCCCCACTTGAGAGGACAAGCCATGAGTGAGATAGAGGTCTCTTTGCGGTACAAGTCAATGTCTGCATCAATCTGAACCGTGTGCTGTATTCTGCAGTCCCCATGACTGTTTTTAGTCTTATTCCCCAACTTTTATTCCACCACAGTCTGGCAGTGCCTGCATACTGTTTTTTTTTTTTTTTTGTCTGTCACCTTTTCTCCTTTCTCGTATTTTTTTTAGAGAGAAACCGAAATGCTTCCACACATCCGATTTAAAACCCACTTTAGGTTCGATCATTTCCAGCTCTTTTTCATCCCCGCTACTAGCAACACACTCCATTTCCACATTACTGGATCTGTAGCGACAACAGACCGCAAAGGATGATGGCCACGCCTGGACTGATGGGAATTGTAGTTTCCGCTACCTACCATTCGCTTCATTCGCCTGAGCAAATTTTATCAGAAGACCTATAGTTTTATCGAGTCATGAGACTACGGTAATATTGAAAAAAATTTCTATTGCGGTATGACGGTATTTACAATACCGTTACATCTCTAGTCGTTACTGTGATCTGCTTTGCCGCTAAACAAAAGCTCCCAGTAAACATTCCATGTCTTTTGAAGAAAGATAATATGGAGGATGTACAAACTCGGCTTTACAATGTCCTTTACCATATTAGCTGAATTGGTCACATGACTAAAATGCATAAAGGCTGTTTTTACAGTCCACACTGCAACACAAAAATGGCGAAAATTTTCCAATTTGTCCACTTTGGACAGCGATTTCATAAATATATGTTATTGTCCCATGCTGCGTCTGAAATCGCATTCTTCTGTATTGTATAGTATGTTAAAAGCAGTATGCAAGCTGAGAAGTATCCGGATGACCTACTACTTGCAGAGAGAGTCTAAAGTGCGCATCTGATGGACACCATGCTATCCCCACAAGAGAATTTATGCATAGGAGTGAAGCGATGCAACTGATGGGGGTAGGTCATGTGATGATTACAAATGGTGGATGTTGTATGTCCAAATTTCTTCCTACTTTTCTAATGGTCCTGTAGTAATTTTCAATTTAAATGTAGGAGCTGCTCGAGTAGTAGGTGATTTTAGATAGCCTGGACCTACAGACGTAAACAAAGAGAAAAATATGTGTCTTTAAACAAAAACGCACCCTAAACAGAGAGGGAAAAAATGTATTTCTAAATGAAAGCGTGTTAGTGTGGACATGGCCCTGGCTTCTCAATGACACTGCAGTTAATACAGGATGGCGGCTGTAGAGGCGAGGTGTTAGATGACATTCCTAGCTTCTCTCTGCTGGTTTGTTTTTTCGCTGTGGTCTGAGGGCTCCTGCAGCTGCAGCTTCACACCTCACAGGAGGGAGAGACCTGTTCAGACTGGTCACATATCAAACAACAACAATGGAGGGGCAAGTTTCAGACGTGTCAGTGGAGCAAACACCACCGCTAGTGGAGAGAGCCGTTATCAGCAGCTAGTGTCAGTCACAAACCGTCTCACACTCTCAAATCAACCATGATGCCTGTCTTGTATATGAGGGCTGTCAGTGACACCAGCTGAATGTTGTTTGCAGTCAAAGTGACCTCAACTTATTATTCTATTGCCCTTTCATAAATTAATTAAAGTTTAAAAAATTTAAAAAGAAAGCTCAAATTTACACACACTGATGATATATGACTTTGACTCCGTCTGAAACCGCCTAATACTGAGTAGGTACTGCATTTGCATTTGAATTTACTACTCAGCAGTTAGAAAAGTACATTCTATACAGTATGAATGTGAGCAGTATGAATGGTACACGGACATACTACATCCGCCTTTTTGTCATGATCACATGAGCTACCTGAGTCAGTTGTGTCGCTTCACTCCCATTCACAAATTCTCTCGCGCGACATCATGGGATAGTGTAGCGTCCATTGGATGCACACTTCAGAATCTCGCCAAAAGTAGTAGGTCATCCGGGTACTTCTCACATACTGTTTTTCGAATTCTATGAATTTGGACATACTTCTCGGCTCACATACTGTTTTTATCGTACTATATAGTTTGGAAGTATGCGGTTTCGGACACAGCCTTTTTCTCATGTGTTTTTCCTCCTAAAATCTCCTTTTAAAACATGGTTTAATCAAGCTATTGTGTTTGTTTTTTAAACAGATGTTGTATTGAACTTACTACATTTTTTTGCTTAATAATATAGACCCAAGTGTGCGTTTTGCAAACTTTCTTTTACTAGATTCTTTTACTTTTACTAGAAATATATATATGCATGCATTATATTACTTATCATATTTATGTCATCATTTACATTACAAATGTAATTATCCTTTATTTATATGTGGATGTTTATTATTGATTCAAAAACAAACTGTAATTTGATCAAATAATTGTGGCTAAATTATTCATATAAATATGCTCAAATATTAATCAAATAACAAACACTTGTAAATGCTGTATAAAAATAAATACATTAATGTGCCTGCATAAACCTTATCATCTCGGCTCATGAATATTAATTAGGTGATGAGCCCTAGCCATAAAATATTCAAGTGGCTGAATACAATCTTTTTCTTCTCACAGCAGCTGAAACTCTTAAACGTAATGATTCTTACTCAAAATAATCATGTTGTAATGGCTTCTATAGCCTAATGAATCATTCAATTTAATTAAATTTCATATCTTAAAAATGTACATTTCAGATTTGCAGTCTTTGATATTTTGGCACAGTTTGGTTTAGTTTTGTGTGTTGTGTTGTTTTTGTTTTGTATTGTTATTTTTATTTTACTTTATTTGTTCATTTTATTTGTATATTTTATTTGCATATGTTATTTTTATTTTATATGTTTACTTTTTTAGTTATTTTATTTCAATTTTTTATTCGTTTTTTGCTTATTTTTTATTTTATTTTAAATTTATATAGTTAATTACATTTTTATTTATGTTGTGTTTTTTATTTGTGTATTTTATTTTATTTATTTTTGTTTTGTTGTTTCATTTGTTTTTTTTTATTTTTTGTTTATTTATATTTCATTTTGTGCACATTTATTTTGATTTATTATTGATTTAACTTTTTGTATTGATCATTTTTTTATTTGTATTACATATTTTGTAATTGTATGTTTTATTTTTATTTTATTTGTTTAATTTTTATTAGTTTTTTTTTGCTTATTTGTTTTTATTTTAAATTTATTTGTATTTTTTATTTGTACATTTTATTTAGTTTTGTTTTGTTATTACATTTGTTCATTTAATATTTTTTTATTTCATTTTGTGCACCCTTATTTTTATTTATTTATTCATTTTATTTTGTACCTTTTTGTTTAGTTTTTATTTATTTTGTTTGTATTTCATGTATTTTATGTGTATATTTTATTTTTCTTTGATTAGTTTACATTTTAATTTTACACTTTTATTAGTTTTTTTTTCTTTTTGCTTATTTTGCTGCTCTATTTTATTTTTAATTTATTTGTACTTTCTACATTTTATTTTTATTTATTTTTGTTTTGTTGTTTCATTTGTTCATTTTATTTTTTGTTTCTATTTTTATTTCTTACATTTTATTTTTATTTACTTTTGTTTAGTTGTTTCATTTGTTAATTTTTTTTTTTACATTTTATTTTATTTTGTGCACTTTTATTTTATTTTTGTTTATTTATTTTCAATTGTTTGTTTTTTTATTTATATGTTATGTTGGTTTATTTTAATTTATTGAAGAAATATATATATATATATATATATATATATATATATATATATATTTTTTTTTTTTTTTTTTTTTTTCATTTTGTTTATTTTATTGGTATATTTTATTAGTTTTATTTATATTTCATTTTATTTTGCCTGAAAGACATGAAACCAGAGAACTTGAGTCCTCTTGAATCTCTCTTAGCGAAACAATTGAGATATTACAGAGATCTCATTAGTGATTTTTCTTTCCTCAGGCGAGCCTCAAATGTTTTTTTTTTTTTTTTACTTCCACTCATGAATTAAATGTAGATATATCATTATGCATGTTATAATAGCATTGTGAATGAAGCCTTCTGTGGCACTGAGATTTGCCCAAAGCGACAAGGAAAGAGCAGCTTTCACACAGCTCTTGGCTTTCAGACTCGTCTCGCACCCTCACATTTTGCAGGTGTCCTGACTAAAGAAGCTTATTATTCTTCGTTGAACTGAAGAAAAGCGAGCTGGAAGGAGTCTGAGCTACGTTTTTTTCTTTCTTTTTCTGGATCTGTCTGCTGACTGGCTTCTCCAGGCCCTGATTCACTCCATTCTCACTCTTCACTTTTAGGGGTAGAAAGAAGTTTTGAGCCAACAATTCAACAGATTTTGTCCTTATGAGAGCAGCGATTAGATAAACATTAGAGTCAGAGATGAATGAGAGCTTAGTTTAGGACGAAATGCCAACAACATGAACAGAAATGGCAAAAAGAAAAGAAAATTATATCCATCACAGCAGACTTTATTAAAATTAAATGTCAAAATGATTGAAGAGCTCTTTTTGTTCTTTTTTTTTGTTTTTTTTGTTCTTGTTGTTTTTGTTCTTTTTGATCCCCCTGTTCTTTTTCTTCTTTTGTTGTTGTTTTTGTTGTTGTTTTTTGTTCTTCTGTTCATCTTGTTCTTGTAATTTTTCTTGTTCTTTTTGTTCTTCATTTTTGTTCTGTTCTTTGTTCTTGTTGTTTTTTGTTGTTTTTGTTCTTGTTTTTTATGTTGTTCTTTTTGTTGTTGTTCTTTTTGTTGTTGTTCTTGTTCTCATTTTTGTACATGTGCTTGTACCTGTTCTGCTTTTGTTCTTGTTCTTGTTTGTTTTTTATTCTTCTTTTTGTTCTTTTGTTCTTGTTCTATTTTTTGTACTTTTTGTTCTTGTTCTTGTTGTATTTTGTTATTTTTGTTATTGTTAATGTTCCTTTTTGTTCTGCTTTTGTTCTTTTTCTTTTTTCTTGTTGGTTTTGTTCTACTTGTTATTCTTTTTGTTGTTCTTGTACTTTTTGTTCTTTTTTGTTCTGCTTTTGTTCTTGTTTTTTTGTTATTTTTTGTTCTGCGTTTTTGTTCTTTTTGTTTTTGTTCTTTTTTATTCTGCTTTTGTTTTGTTCTTTTTGTTCTTGTTCTTTTTGTTCTTTGTTGTTCTTCTTCTTATTTTTTGTTATTCTTATTTTTGTTATTTTTCTTGTTCGTTTTGTTGTTCTTTTTGTTTTGTTTTTCTTGTTTTTGTTTTTTGTTCTTTTTGTTGTTCTTGCTCTTCTTGTTTATTTTACTTTATTGTTCTTGTTCTATTTGTTCCTGTTATTTTCATTTATTTTTTTAGTTTTTTTGTTGTTCTTTTTTGTCCTTTTTGTTCTTGTTATTCCGTTTGTTCATGTTGCTTTTGTTCTTCTTTTTCATTTTGTTCTTCTTGTGTAAGTAAATAGTGAGTAAATGTTCATTTTTGAGTGAACTATTGCTTAAAGGATCATTTTAAAAATCAGATTTAATCTTAGTACTAGTCCCATGTCAAATCTTCTTTTTAATTTATTTAATTATTTATTTTTAAAATCACAATTAGACAAATCTCTTCACAGAACTGAGATTGCAAACATGATTGAGCAAAGGTATAATTGTTGTGCTCATCAAGAAAGCAAGTTGTGATTTGTAGTAAATCTCCTCCTCTCACGAAAATCCATGGAAATGTCCAAATACAAAACTAAGAAGCCCAGAAAATACGCCGTTTGTCTTATAAGCATAATTCACTCTTTATTTGCTCCTTTTGAACAAAAAAGATGTTTTTTTGCCAAATTAGTTTTCCCTACTATGGTTACAGGTTTCCAACATTCTTCAAAATATCTTCTTTTGTATTCAACAGAACAAAAAATTAATTATTTGAAGCAAGTCGGGGTGAGTAAATTCTGACTTGGTTTTAATTTTTTGGGTGAGCTGTCGTCAGATGTTCATTCTTTGATTTTGCTTAAATTATATCAGTACTTTCGGCATTGACTCATTCAGCACTCGTTTAAGTGTGATTGGCCAAAGCTCACAATTATACTTGACAAATTATAGTTGCATGTGCCAGTTTGCTGGGAGCCATAAATAAAGACTCATCCAGCATGTCACAATCTGAGAAAGACACCTGCACCCTATGCGCTAATTTTAGTGATTGGATGGCAATTAAAAACCCAGGCCTGCAGGAAAAAAAGGAAAATCTGTGTCTCCATCTTGTAATTTGGCCTGACTCGCACACGGTGCCTCCTCCATCCTTCATCAAGAACATCAGAAAAGCCTTCAAAGCTGAAATCCTGAACTGACTCACTTCCAGATGGGAGACAATAGTGACTTTAACCACAGACTGCGGATTGTTGCTTTATGTTGAACTGTGATTGAATACGTGCGGTGCAGAGATATTCACATATCTGCATCCGTATGTTTGTGTTTATGGCAGTGTGTGGGTGATATATTAAGTGCCATCTAAGACTGATCACACTAGTATGGCTTTCTTTTCTTTTTTCGTTCCTTCAAATCCTACTTTAAAACATTTCTTTATCTGTTTTTGATCATTTTTCTTCTTTTTTGTTTTTATTTCTTATGCTTGCATTTATTTATTTTTGATTTTTATCTATTTAAAGCACTTTGCATTACAATTGTGTATGAAATGTGCTTGATAGTGTATAATTTTATAATGTAGCTTCCCTTGCCACCTGTTTCAACATTGCTTTAAGAGTCACATTGACTAAAAGCTGTATTCAGTTTTGTGTTTTATGCAAAAAGAATCATAGAAATCACAATTACAGATAAACTACACACAGCATAGATTTAGGGCTTTTATAGGTCCATGCGCAAAGTGCAAAGCGCAGGGCGCAAATGCATTTAGGACGTGTCAAAATCCACTTTTGCTAATATAAGTACAGAAAAATCCGCTTTGCGCCGTGGCGCATGGTCTAAAAGGGTTGAGTTTATTTTCTTAATGAGTTATAGGTGTGTTTGAGAATAAACCAATCAGAGTCTCATCTCCCATTCCCTTTAAGAGCCAGCTGCGTCGCGCCATAAGCGCATTTGCTATTAACATGACAGACTTCGTAAGTGGAAAAACTGAGCATTTCACTAGCAAGAAAACAGTTAAAAAGAGCATCTACAGCGCGAGAATGAGAGATGAGCCTCCTCATTATTTACTTTCACTCTCGTGGATAGGGAAACCTTTACGCACAGACATCAATTAGCCTATAAATAATTCATTTTGTTTGTTGAACTCAAATAATTGTTTCAAAACTATTTCTAAATTCAGTTTTAATTTCCAGCAAACAAATAAATGAACAATAATAAAAAAGTGTGGTCAAAAACCTGAGTTATATCCAAATACACATGCTGTGCCCCATATGGTCTGAAACCTGACAGGAGGGCAAATCTAAGCTTGTTTTTAATAAAACAAATATAAATATGGATATAATAAATAATACTGCTAATAATAATAACATTATACAAAAGCAAATTGTTATGAATGAACTGAAAAAGCCCCCGAGATGAAGAAGGCGTGAAGGCAGTGTTTTTTATATTTATGTAGGCTAGAAAATAATATGTTTTGTATTATTTTAATCCTTTATATATATATATATATATATATATATATATATATATATATATATATATATATATATATATATATATCCTTAATATTTAATACTTTTTCTTATGTAAAGATATTTGCGTATTGCTCTACATCTTGTGTGTATTAAGCAGTGTATAAGCGAGGTGCACAACTAACACGCCCTGCGTTGGACGATAGATCGGCTTTGTTTTGGTCTATTGAAAAATCTATTATAGTTTCTGAAAATAGCAAAGCGCAAGCAATGCGCCTCAGAACGCCTTCCTTTTTAGATCAGAACGCCTATGGGCGCACATATGAACGCAAATGCATTTGCTATTTTAACAGCGTGGCGCAAAACATCAAAACGACTCTTATGCCAAGCTGAAACTAGCAAACAACTATTGCGTCGCGTGTATGATAGGGCCCTTAGTCCTTATTTGGGGTTAAAAACAACACACAACATATAGCCCACAGTCAGTGCAAAGCTCTCATCTGTGTCTGTAATCTTCAGCAGTTCGTGGAATCTCTGTTAGAGAGTAATTCTGTCATTCTGAGTACCTAATAGTCCAAAAAGGTGATGATAATAGTTAAACATGGTAGTTTGTTCATCTTTTAGGGTTGCTGAGAGAATCATTTGCTAGTTTGTTTTTTCCAGCTTCTCCATTGATTTTTTTTTGTCACTCTCATGTTTGTCCATTTCTGAAATGATATCAAAGCACTTCCCAAGGAATGTTTCCCCCATGCCAACTCCACCCCAGGCCACGCCCCCATCTACGACACACGCCAACCAAATCTATTTCGTCATCTGAAATCTATTTTCGAAAAGCTACTACATTCATTAATTCATTTTTCTTCAGCTTAGTCTCTGATTTGTCAGGGGGTGCCACAGCGGAATAAAACACCAACTACTCTGGCATACAGTATGTTATACGCAGTGGATGCCCTTCCAGCTGTAACCCAGTACTGGGAAATAGGTACTACATTTGAATTTGAATTTACTACACAACCGTTAGAAAAGTAAGTTCTATACAGTATGATTGTTAGCAATATGAATGGAATTCAGATGTACTACATCCGCCATTTGTCATTATCACGCAACCTACCCGCATCAGTTCACTCCTACTTATAAATTCTCTTGTATGGCGTCATGGAATATTGTATCGTCCATCATATGCGCATTTCATGATCTCACCAGAAGTAGTAGGTCATCCGGGTATTTCTCGCATGCTGTTTTTCAAATACTATTAATTTGTACGTGCTACTTGGCTAACATACTGTTTTTAACATACTATATAGTTTGGAAGTATGCAATTTTGGACGAAGCTGAAAGAATCATGAAAGAATGATGCTTAAAAAGAAAGCCCCACCCTTTACTCAATATTCCGTCTCATTTACAAGTATATCAACACTGAAATAAAAGTCTCAGCTACTTCTGGTTCACGCAGACTTTTAAAACAAAAGTGCGAACATAACCTTAGATTTTAAGATCCACACACACAGACCGAGAGTGTCAGTGTGTGTTTAGTTTATCTCTCAGCATCTGTCAGCACGGTGCTCATTAATCAAGTTAAGCCTCTGGACTGATCAGGCAGGTGATGAGGGTCCTGCTCTCCCCTCATTGGCTCACTGCGGACGTTTTCAAGGCTGCGATTGGCAGATGTGGTTCTGCAGAGGTGTGATTCTCCCCATCTCTGATAAGAGGGAGACACAAGGTCCTGACAGCACATTTATCTGGGCTCCGTAATGCGATCAGCCGTCCCTGCGGTGCAGCGTCTCCACTGCCATCAAGGTCAGTTCAGGAGAAAACATGTCACCTTGATAGTGTTCAAGCACATGCAGACAGCACTGAGGTTCTAAGTGCTGTTTAAATAAGAGAGAGGCAAACAGGATTAATACTCCTTACTTTAGGTGATTTGAAGGAATCTATAAGTAAAAAGAAGCAGTTTATAAAAGAAAAAATGTCTTTAACAAATAAAGTCTTTGTTTTACCAAAACAACAATAATATAATATAATATATTATAATATAATATAATATAATATAATATAATATAATATAATATAATCAGCAATGCTTTATATTTGATTTGTTGCACTGAGACTACATTATTGTGCACAACTATAAAAAAAAAAAAAAATATATATATATATATATATATATATATATATATATATATATATACATACACATATATTAAAATATATATTTCATGCAAAAAACTGCACAAAAATACAATAATTTTCTTTCTTTTTTTGGTTTTTAAAGGAAACATTAAAATCATAATTGTTTTAAGAACACGTAATAATAAAATAATAAATTGATTAGAAATAAGAATGGCAAAATTATTTTAAAATAATTGATTATTATTGAATTAAAACTAAATTATAGTTATATTATTAAAAAAATATATATATTATTCAATAAATGGTAATATAACTTTCTTATTATATAAACTATAAAAATATAAAATGCCTTTTTTTCAACAACAGCAATGAGATTAAATGTATTTATAATAATAATATAATAAACATATCATAAAATATAAATTTTATAATGCGTTTATTATTATTATTTTTATTATTATTATTACAATATAATAAATATATACATTTTTCAATACAATATATTATTAAAAATAGTAATACAACTATTGCGTATTATATAAACTTTATAAAATGTATTTTACAACAGCATTTATTAAGTGTATTTATAATAATAATAATAATAATAATAATAATAATAATAATAATAGGTAACACTTTAGACTAATGTAGTGTAATTACTAACATTAACCAAAGCATGTAAAGCATGTATTAATCATAGTTTAATATTAACTAATGCATTATTAAAATACAAAGTTGCGTATGGTAACATTAGTTAATGCACAGGGAGTTAACATGAACTACTATGAACTAATGTTATTTAACTTAAACTGACATTAACAAACATGAATAAATAGCATAATAAATGTCATACTAAGTGTTTGTTCATTTTAGTAAATACTGTACATTAACTAACATTAACTAATGGATCATTATTTTAAAGTTATCTAATAATAATAGACGTAAAGTAAAGCATTCATTTCATAATGCGTTCATTATTATTCTTAAACATACAATTAGTATGAATGTTATAATACAAAAATTATTTAAAAATTGTTATGTAATTATTGCATATTATATAAACTAAAAATATATGAAATGTTTTTACAACAACAGCAATGAGAGTACATGTATTTAATATACAATAATAATATTATAAATAAATATACAATATAATATATATTTTATAATTCAATATATTACTAAAAATAGTAATATAACTATTGCATATTAAATTTATATATATATTTTGAGTTATCTCAAAAGTGTTATGAAATATACACAATAATTTTATATTCCTTCCATCTTTATTAGCCTTTTTATTTCTCAATTTTGCTCATTAGAAACATTCAAGGCAAACGTCTTTAAATCTGAAAGAGGAAAAAAAACAGCGCAATTAAAAGCCTCTGAAGAGCCACAGTGTACCATTACTTCAGACTGCTAGAGTACATGATAAATAATAAAGGGTTGCAACAGCAATAATTATTAGTCTGCACGGTTTGTATTCAAGATGTGTCTTCAGGGCATAAAGGACTGGTGCGCATTTTCATTCGCTCATCTGTATGCAAATTTAAGATCAAACACAGGCCCCTCCCCTTTAGCAGCATGGGTCAAACCTATGACTGATGATGCAAAACAGAAATGTGCAAAACAATAGTCATTTTAATGATATCTTGCTTGTTATGCATTTTATGTAACGCTGAACTCTATTATTATTATTATTATTATTATTGCTAAAAAAATATGTGGTTTAAATATAGGGATTTTAGTTTTTTTTTCTTTCTTTTTTAAGTCTTTTTACCAAGGCTTCATTTATGTAACTAATATGAATTTAAATAAATAAAAACAGTAATGGTGTGAATTTTTTTTTTTTTTTTACATCAAAACTAACTTTTTTCATTTTTTTTCACATGATCCTTAAGAAATCATTGTGAAATGCTGATTTACTCTACTGTACTGTATTATTATTATTATTGTTGTTGTTGTTATTAATGTTATTATTACTCTTGTTATACCTGTAAGTAATAATAATAATAATAATAATAATAATAACAATAATAATTATTATTATTACTCTTGTTATTATTTATGTTGTTGTTATCAATATTATTAATAATAACAAGAGTAATAACAACAACAGCAACAACAACTATAATAATAATAATAATAACGATAAAAAAAAATAATTATTATTATTACTCTTGTTATTATTTTTGTTGTTGTTGTTACTATTATTATCAATATTGTTAGTAATAACAAGAGTTACAACAACAACATTAATAATAATAATAATAAAATAATAATTATAATAATAACAATAATAACAATATTATTATTATTACTCTTGTTATTTTTGTTGTTGTTACTATTATTATCAATATCATTAATAAAAACAAGAGTAATACTAATAACAACAACAACAACATCAGCAACAACAATAATAATAATAATTATTATTATTATTATTATTATTATTATTTTCAGCTTTAAATCACAGGAATAAATGATCATTTTACCCTACATTTGTTATGAAAAAAAATAGAGAATAAGAAATGAAATAGTTTGTTTTATGTAGTTTGCGTTTTTGTGCCTGCAATTTTACAATTTTGCTTGTATTTTTGACCAAATAAATCCAGCAGAATAGGCTTGTTTTAAACATCATTTTAAGAAATCTCACAGATCCCAACCCTTTTGGCCGGTAGTGTATGTCTTTAGAGGATTCTCAAAAGCACTTTCCTGAATCTCAGATGTTGTCAGGTCATCTGCTGTGAATCTCGGCTTGTCAAATGTCTTTCAGTGTCTCTGTCGGCTGTGGACAGGAGCCATATTACACTGTCCATCTCACTGCTGCTATCCCACCATTGAGTCTCCATGACCCCAAATCATTTCTTTTCCAATTACCTTTCATGCTACTTTGAAATGAAATGTCATCCGGTGTGGTGGTGTTGTGCTCTTGGAAAACTCTCATGTGGAGACTGACAGTGTTGCTGCTGATCCACATTTGACAAAAGACCAGCAGATTTAATGCAAACTGATGTTGCTTATAAATAAATGTCATCTCAGTTGACCTTGTGGTAACAGTTTGGAGCTGCAATTCTGGATATATAGTATTTTAAATTGTGTGTTTTAATATTCTGCCTTATTTCTGAATACAAAACTAAGTAAATATACAGGATTCGAGATTCTAATAAAATATTGATTGCTAGATGAACTAAACGGATTCTTCACCCAAAAATTATTTAGTGACTCAGGTGGTTATTTTTTTTTCTTCTGTTAAACACAAAATAAGTCATTCTGAAGAATGTGGAAAAAAAACACCCATTGACATCCATAGTATTTTTTTAAAATAAGTTTTTAATATAAAATACATTTAATTGGATTTTTTAAGAAGTCAAGGAATGATCCAGTAATGGCTCTTTTCCACTGAGTGGTACTGTGCTGTACAGTATGGGTCGGTACGGGTCACCTTTATCAGGCTTGCGTTTCCACTGCCAAAAGGGTACCAATGGGCTTGATGTACGACAGAAAATTTCAGTTACAAAGTAAAACGGTATGGGTCGTTCACATATCATATGAGAAGCACTTCTCACAAAACAGATGCTTTATACTAGAGCTGCACGATTCTGGCTAAAATGAGAATCACGATTCTTTTGCTTAAAATAAAGATCACGATTCTCTCACGATTCTGTAGATGTAAAATAAAGGTATGGTAAAAACAAACATATGGCACAACCTCGATAATAATATTACGTGTAGATCTACTGGTTTCTATAAATAATTCTATTCTACTTATAATAATTCTGATGTTGAATTATTATGTTTGAGATATATGCTTGCAATCTGTTTTATTAGACAATTTAAATCACTGGTAAAATCAGACATTTGCCATTATCAGATTATATTCAACAATATATAGGCTAGAGTAGTTATACTGACATTGTAAACCTTTATTTTCTTGCACAACTGTGGGTTCGCTATGAAAGAAAAAACATATCAAATGCTTATCGTAATCATAACATTAAAATGCGATATGATCATTTAAATGAAGTGCACACTTTCGGTTTCATTTTGACTGCTAAGTGCTTGTTCATACTTTGCGCGCGTCTCCCAAACGATCACTCTGTGACACAAACTGAATATTATGTGCAACTGTATTACCTGTTACTCACAACATATGCAGGTTCTGTTCACTAAAGTAGGCGCACACGTGTCTATCATTAAGCGCGCGCCCTCTCTGTGATAACAGCTCACGGTCAGCAGCTAATGTCACGTGTGATTTCCCGATCGCGAAAACATCATTACATGAAGACAAAAATGACATTTTTAGGTGAATTATACTTTATAAATACAGTATGTGACTCATTCAACATCATTTGGAGGTGTCAATGAGCAACGTGTGTGAAACAATGAAAAGACTCGTGCAGCCGCATTTTCTTCTCTCCTGAACTTAAAAAAATATGAATGGCAGAATCGTAGAAATGCTGGATTAAGATTGTCTAGGGGGTCGAATCGAGATCGCGATCTTTTAATGATTATTTGTGCAGCTCTACTTTATACACATAAATACTTGTGTATAAATGTTCATTACTAACGATGTAGTTTGCAGATGATCCCTAACACTGCGTGCATGAATGTCTGGCAAATATCAAACCTAAAATCAACTTAACTGAGCTGATTTAGCTGTCTTTCAAAGATTTTAGTACCAACAAGTTGTTAACGTCACAGGACCTAATACAGTATACTATACGACTTCATCACAAGGCCTACCGCACTTATGCTGCAGTTTCTTGGCCTACCGAGGAAGCCCGCGACTTCTGCTGCAGGACGGAAGTTTGACGTTTGGTTCTCCTGTCCCGTATTCCTTCTGCTGTACCAATGCAGCAGCTGCTTCACGTAAAAGCTGACTAACAGTTTTTGCCATTTTACTTCTGTTATACTGTATTTACACTAGTAACTCACGCTGTCCCATATATCAAAACCGTGCTTCTGCCCTCGGGCTCTGTGTGTGAAAGCACTTGACGTCACTTGAATACGCCCCTCCCACTGATTAGCATAGGCTTTGCATACAGCTTGAAGTTGAAAATGAAATCGAAAATAAAACTGAAGTGAAAAAGTGTCAATAAAAGGAAAGCTTGAATTTACATTTTCATTTGAATTGTGTCACTATTATAGCGTGAACATTAATAACACGCTTTGTAAAAATTGTGTTTGCATTTTATTTTTCAGTTTGGCTTTTCATTTTAATATTGGCAGTCTTGACGTGGAAATGCAGTGAAAATGAAATGTTAAATTGGCAACTTCATTTTAATTACCAATTTAACAGGGACGGTGTGTTGTCAAAGGGAAAATGAAAATTAAATAATTTAATTTCGTTTTCAATTTTGGCAGATATTTTGCGAACAGTGCTTTAAAATGTTTGTTAATCTGATTTTCATTTTCATTTCCAATGTTTGTTTGATTTATTCAAAATTGGCAGGATTTACCTTCCATATAATGTGTGCAATTTAAATAAAATAAATAAATAAATGCAACATATTTGAACACACACAGACCCTTACAGTCTCTGATATGTTACCAATTACAGAAAAACTACACACAGCAGACATTTAGTCCTTATTTGAGTTCAAAATCACGCAAGATATAGTCTAGTCAGTGCAAACCTCTCATCTGTGTCTGTAATCTTCAGCAGCACATGTAACCTCTGTTAGAGAGTAATTCTGTCATTCTGAGTTCATAATAGTCCAAAAGGTGATAATAATAATTAAACTTGTCCGTTTGTTCATGGTTTAGGTTGCTGAAAGAATCGTTTGCTCCTTTGTTTTTTCCAGCTTCTCCTTTTTTTTCTTTTTTTTTTTTTGTGCTTTACTTGTCCATTTCTGAAAGGTTGTCAGAAGCACTTCAATAATCACTCGCATGTTATTATCATGAGCTCAAGAAGTGCGTTATTTCAAAACTAAACGTGCGGCGAGTGCAAGTGAGACTGTGAAATATCTAACTTCCTGTTTGGTTTCCTCTTCTGTTCTGTCTCCCGAAAAAACTCTCACCCAAAAACTCTCACCTAATAGGATTTCTCTTTAGTTCGATTAAGACCTTAATCTGATTAAATTAATCAAAAATCGCTGTTTATAGACCTTTTTCTTGGCTGCCACATGGAGGGCACCATAGCGACCAGCGTCTTCCGGTCGAATGTTCAGAACTTCCATATACAGCGTTTACAACAGGTAATTTACTCTACGAAAATTGGTTTCAATAGCATTTTGAGTGGATGACGGAGTGTTTTTGTAACACACTACTTTGAAAGGTGTGTGTAAAGCCGTTATAATCTGTCATATGTGGTTCAAGTGTGAGAGAAAAACCTTCTCCTAGTTTACGTGTCTGCCGTCAGAGTGTGTGTGTGTGTGTTTCCCAGGCCTGTTAGCTCAGCGGCTCTTCAATACAGACACACACACACACACACACACACACACACACACACACACACACACACACACACACACACACACACACACACACAAACAATACTTCACTGCATCATAGAGCAAACCAGATTACTGGCATGAAACTTAACAGGTATGTGAGGGTGCTTTCACACCTGTAAATCGATTCAGTTGTTCCGAAATAGAGATTACAAATGTTACATTGTTGCTCTATGCTCTTGGAGTTTCTAATCGGACCAAAAGAGGCTGGCTGATTTGCACGTTCGTTCTAATCGCGAATTGTTTATGTTTCATTTAGTGTTTTGTTTTCACCACGGTTTGTGTTTTTCTGTCATTTCAAAACGTCACTTTATTTTCACTTTTTCACAGTTATTAAATCAGTGTGGTAATTAGGGTTGTAACGGTATGAATTTTTTACGGTATGATAATTGTCTAAAACAATACCACGGTTTGACGGTTTTGCAGTATACGGTATGTTACAAATATTACAAAATAATAGAACAGTGAAGCAAATTTGACTTTTTCCAAATAATATATTTTCAGTTACTATAAACAACACCACTTACAATGAACAAATAAAAAAATAAGAAAATAATAAATAATGTGTCAAAGTCCAAATAAAGTCCAAATAAACATGGTGCAAATCCTCAGTAAAAAAATAGATATAAATATTTACTATACTATTAATAGTTACATAACGAAACTAGATTCAATATGGAACATCCTCAGGTTTTATGTGCCAGCATGGATATGGTTGTCTGTGGATATGGATTTGGATATGGTTGTCTGCAATGCAGACAAACAGCCGCACCTTCATTTGCGTCTTTTGAAAACAGCAAGAGCAGCAGTTCTTCTTTGCTGTGTCACTGTTTTGTCATGTTTCTGTGCTGCTGTGCATGCAAAAGTACTTAGTATGAGAATTATTTCATGCAAAACTTTTTTTTTTGCGTTTTGAATGTATGCCTATCTCTTATTCCGTGTTGTTCAAAAAGCTCATTGTTGCTCCACAAACAAAAGCGAAACCTATGCTTATTGGTTGTGATATAGCGAGTTTGAACCAATCTGGGCATGGAGGAGGGACAGTGCATCAATATATCATGTCTGGTTTGTCCGGAGACACAGTGACGAGCGTTTCTTTGTCAAATCAGCGTTGTCAAATTTTGATGACGTAAACGCAATGTTATGTGATAAAGCACTGGAAAGCTGAGATTCTCTTCTTTATGCCAATCTTTGAATTGTATGAATCGGATCAGCGGATCAAAAGTTATTAAACATTTAAGAGCAATACTTATTTTTAGCCGCGGGTGGCTGTCTCAGTCTTTAAGGGTTAAAACCGTTGATATGCAATTGTTCATGGTATGATAATCGTGCACGTTCAAATCGTGGTAGACCGTCATACCGGTATATTGTTACAACCCTAGTGGTAATATTACAGTTCAGGTGACTTTAGCCATGACGAGGCTTTATTTAAACAGCAGAACATGCCGCCTGACATCGAGGGGAAAATGCCTCACAGCAGTTGTTTTTCCCTCCATTAGATTGCATTTTTTGTAAATGATCAGTCCAGGAGGTGGCGCTGATCGACAACAGTATTAGTTCAAAGATGCTAAAAGCAGGTAAAACAGATTAAAACTATCGTTTCAAAGCTGTCCAAATGTGACTGTTTATATGCATCAGCTGCTGACCGGAAGTTCTTAGCATTCTCCTTGCGCGTTCCAAGAAATAGGTCTATATGGTAGACTCTTAATCAGAGTATTATCTTAATCGCATTAACATCGAATATTTGGTGTCCATGTAAACGTAGTGTGTGTCACACTCTTTCTGCTTCATTTGCTGATTTTCTCTCCATTTCTTTATCTTTGGCTTTTCGATTTCATCTTCAATCAGATATTATGTTACAGGCAATTGGGCTTTACAGTTAAAAAGATTGGCTAGTTTCTTTCTGTTAGTATTTTAATGCAGGCAGTTCACAGTCTGCGTTTGACCTCGATGTGAACCTGGCGCTTGGTGAGGGTTTTGGGTTTCAGTCGGTGGAAGCAGACATCAGTGTGTGCTCCTGATATCTCGCATTGATGCAGTGCTAATGTATCAGAGTGGGAAGAGCAGTTTTATTGTGTTAGACTTCTGATGAGGAAGCCTCATGGGAAAAATGCCGCCCGCCCGCTAATGTGTGTGTCCGTCAGCAGCTCAGCGCTTCTGGGAAAGCAGATCAGAATATAACACACATACAGTTGAAATCAGATTTATTAGCCCTCTAAAGTTTTTGGCCCCCTTTTTATATTTCTTCCCAATTTTTGTTTAACGTAAATATTTTTTCAACACGTTTCTGAACGTAATAGTTTTAATAATTAATTTCTAATAACTGATTTAAAAAAAAAAGTTTTTTTTTTTAACAAAGACAGTAGCTGTGTTTACATCCACCAATTTGTCACCCTAAAACGCATTAACCATTTCAGTATTAGAGTTATTATATTATTAATTACCTCTAGAATTGTCAAAAGCGTCTGTGCTCCGTCCCACACTTTCAAATGCCTCCCTGGGTTTATTGTGTGTTGGCATTGTCTTCTGAGGTGAAAGTCATTTATTAAATAACGAAAAGATTCACGCAGCTTTTCTACTGCAATAAATAATCAGGAGTTAATCAGGAGGTGATATTTTGTTCGCTTTGACTCATTGGATGGAAATGCTGCCTTATTTGCACATATTTTATGCGATATTTCAGTTTAGCACATACAGTTGAAGTCAGAATTTCTAGTAACTGATTTATTTAATCTTTGCCATGATGACAGTAAATAATTTTTTTCAAGACACTAATATCCAGCTTAAAGTGACATTTAAAGGCTTAACTAGGTAATTAGATTAAGTTAGGGTCATTAGGCAAACCATTGTATAACAATGTTTTGTTCTGTAGAGCAAAAAATATTGCTTAAAGGGGCTAATCATTTTGACCTTTGAATATATATATATATATATATATATATATATATATATATATATATATATATATATATATATTAGGGATGTAACGGTATCAGAATTTCACGGTACGGTAATACCTCGGTATGAATGTCACGGTACGGTATTTATTGAATCATTTACAGGAAAAAAAAAAACTTTTGAAAATACTCCAAAAAAGTGCCAAAAGTGTCAATGACATACAAATTAGCCATCTATCTGTAAGCTTTGAAACAGGAACTTCAATTTTAATAACAAAAAATTATTAAACCATGTAAAAAAATAAAGTTTCAATTTAGTAGTGTTGAAAACTCATCACATTTAACATTTAATCACTCACTTAGATAGAGATGGGTTTAAAGGAAAATTATCATATAACTATAATCTGGTAAAAGCTGGTATCTCTGGGTATTTACAATGTCCCCTGCAACAGAAAAAACCCTCTCATTTGGGACTGAGGTTTCTGGGACAAGAGAGATATGACTTGGCCCATGTTGACAGCAGTGGGGTAACGTTGTGCATTGTCTTTCCCCCACTTGAGAAGACAAACCATGAGTGAGATAGAGGTCTCTTTGCGGTACAAGTCAATGTCTGCATCAATCTGAACAGTGTGCTGTGTTTCTGCAGTCCCCATGACTGTTATTAGTCGTATTCCCCAACTTGCAGGCACGTGCACACATAGGGCTCAACCTGTGCAGTGCACATGCCCTTTTTAGTCTTGGATAGAAAATGCCCTTCCAAAACGATCAAAAGTGCCCCCGCGACGCGACACAACCTCCGTCCAGTACAGCCCTTCAGTAGCCGCGCGACAACACCTCTCTTGATTATGCGCGCTCAACCCCCCCTCGGCGCTTTACAATACGCGCGCCACAACACAGCTGATCAGAACGCGCGCGACAGCACCGCTATTCAGCACGCGCGCGGCGACAACACCCGCTTTAGGTTCGATCATTTCCATCTTTTTTTCATCTCCGCTACTAGCAGCACACTCCATTTCCGCATAACTGGATCTGTAGCGACAACAGACCGCAAAGGATTATGGCCACGCCGGGGCTGATGGGAAATGAAGTTTCAGCTACCTCCCGTTCGCTTCATTCGCCTGAGCAAATTTTCTCAGAAGACCTATAGTTTTACCGAGTCATGCGACTTCGGTAATATCGAAAAAATTTAATATTGCGGTATGACGGTATTTACAATACCGTTACATCCCTAATATATATATATATATATATATATATATATATATATATATAACTTTTATTTTAGCCGAAATAAAACAAATACGTTTCTCAAAAAGAAAAAGAAATATTATAGGAAATACTGTAAAAATTTCCTATCTATCTATCTATCTATCTATCTATCTATCTATCTATCTATCTATCTATCTATCTATCTATCTATCTATCTATCTATCTATCTATCTATCTATCCATCCATCCATCCATCCATCCATCCATCCATCCATCCATCCATCCATCCATCCATCCATCCATCCATCCATCCATCCATCCATCCATCCATCCATCCATCCATCCATCCATCCATCCATCCATCCATCCATCCATCCATCCATCCATCCATCCACCCACCCACCCATCCATCCATCCATCCATCCATCCATCCATCCATCCATCCATCCATCCATCCATCCATCCATCCATCCATCCATCCGTTATATGCATTCTTGGGGGGATTTAGAACACCAAATTTAGTGTTTTTTTTCCCCAATATAATTATTTCCCCATATTCAAAATATGCATATAAACAAATACACAATATTGTTAAACTTAATTTACGTAATTTAATTTATAAATTTAGGTAAATTCATGAATAAATATTAATTAACATTGTTATGATATCTCCCAATGTGATAATTATGATATTAATGATATAACACAATAAATGTTATATTTATTTAATAAATAAGAGATCATTAATGAACTAATATTAAATAGCCTTCTGATGATTTAATATGACATAAGGATAATAATTCAAAAACTTGTAAAAGTGTAAAAATTGTAAGCATAATATTACTTACCTTTGCAATTTCTTATATTTTATTGATTTTTATTATGATCAGTTGTTCAGTAATGGTTTCTTAATGGTGGACCTGGATCAAACCAACTACGATGGTGAAATATCTGCTTGGTCCACTTAAACAAATATGATTCATTCCAATAATAAATGGCGAGCAAAGACGAATACATGATTTCCAACAAAGCATCTGTCATGTATTAAAAGCATTTTCATGTATCATTGACTTGAGGAAGTTAGATAAGTGTTTCCTTAAACATTCATGATTGATAACATGTCACATTCATCACTATAAATGATGCGTACCAAATGCCATTACAATTGAAGTGATAGTTCACCCCAAAATTGAAATGATGTCATAATCTACTCACTTTTCGCTTGTTCACTGGTTTGAGTTTATTTTTTCTGTTGAACACAAAAGAAGATATATATATATTTTTTTAGCAAATCATGAGTTAATTATCATTTTTGGGTGAACTATCCCTTTAAAACTGATTATAAGTCAGTTTTTTGTCCTCTTATTAGATTAAGCTGATCTTTTTGCACTCTAGCTGATTCAATTTAACCCTCATCTTAACCTATGTTGACTGAAGAATCTGATCTTGGTTCTTTGGTTGTGTGTATTTAACCAAACACAGAGGAGGTCTGGTTAGTTTTGGAACCAGCTGTGTGGAACTCCATTGAAACTCATCGTAGAAGATCTCGCATACTGATATGAAATATTTATCCCTGCTTGTAAAACTCATGCAAAATTCACGTGCTGAGTAAAGGTGACATGCGATTCTCAGTGTGAATCCTCCCTGAACTGGGTCATGTTATGGCTGGCAGTTTTCTCCTTTAGGGTCTTCTTAGATGGCGTATTTATAGATCTGAAGGACAGATGACTAAAGCTCAAACAGCTTTCCGATTTGGACAGAAGCCATGTTAAAATTGCAAAAAGCTTGGTATGAATATTTCATGAGAGAAAAAAGAAGGGCGGTCAACTCATCTCATCTCTTAGTGAAGGATGATGGAAGGTCGATTTTGGTAAATATTTGTATTTAAGTCAGTTGTTTTACAAATAAGAATTGAAGTTTTGGGCTTCACATTACAGTACAGTACAGTATAAAATGGTCACAAGGCTCCTCCATCTTTATTCTCAAACAATAAAAGTCAATAGGTGCCAGCAAGCAGCATTCTCCAAATATCTTATTTTATGCTCTATAAAAGAAAAAAAAAAAACTCAAAGGTTAAAACCCACAAGGGAGAATAAATGAGGAGGTAGTTTTGATTTTTGGGTGAACTATGCCTTTACCTTGACCAAAACAGTTAAAATAAAGATGGAGGATGATTGATTGATTGATTGGCTGTCTGATTGGTTGGTTAGGTAAATGATTGACTGATTGGTTAGGTATTTGATTGACTGACTAATTGATTGGATGGGTGGTTGATTAGTTGATTGATTAGTTGATTGATTAGTTGATTGATTGATTGATTGATTGATTGATTGATTGATTGATTGATTGATTGATTGATTGATTGATTGATTGATTGATTGATTGGCTGGGTGGTCGGTTAGTTGGTTGGGCAAGTGGCTGGGCAATTGGTTGATTAGTTGGTTGGTTGGGTGATTCGTTGGTCGGTTGCGCGATTGTTTTTTTAGTTGGGTGATTGGTTGGTCGGTTGCGCCATTGTTTGGTCGGTTCCGCGATTGGTTGGTCGGTTGGGCAATTGGTTGGTCGGTTCTGGATTGGTTGGTCGGTTGGGCGATTGGTTGGTAGGATGGGTGATTGGTTTGTAGGTTGGGTTATTGGTTGGGCGGTAGGGCGATTGGTTGGGTGGTTGGATAGTCGGTTGGGCGATTGGCTGGTCGGTTAAGTGATTGGTTGGTCGGTTAAGCGATTGGTTGGGCGGTTGTATAGTCAGTTGGGCGATTGGCTGGTTGGTTAAGTGATTGGTTGGTCGGTTAAGCGATTGGTTGGGCGGTTGTATAGTCAGTTGGGCGATTGGCTGGTCGGTTGGTTGTTTTAAAGAAATAGTTTACCCCCCAAAAAATAATATACTTTACCCTCAGTTGTCCAAAACCTATTTGAGAAGATATTTTGAAAAATGCTGTTTGCTGGGATCTATTGACCTCCATAGTCATTTTTTGTCTCAAACAATAAAAGTCAATAGGTGCCAGCAAGCAGCATTCTCCAAATATCTTATTTTATGCTCTATAAAAGAAAAAAAAAAAAACTCAAAGGTTAAAACCCACAAGGGAGAATAAATGAGGAGGTAGTTTTGATTTTTGGGTGAACTATGCCTTTACCTTGACCAAAACAGTTAAAATAAAGATGGAGAACCGACTATCCAACCACCCAACCAATCGCCCTACCGCCCAACCAATAACCCAACCTACAAACCAATCACCCATCCTACCAACCAATCGCCCAACCGACCAACCAATCCAGAACCGACCAACCAATTGCCCAACCGACCAACCAATCGCGGAACCGACCAAACAATGGCGCAACCGACCAACCAATCACCCAACTAAAAAAACAATCGCGCAACCGACCAACGAATCACCCAACCAACCAACTAATCAACCAATTGCCCAGCCACTTGCCCAACCAACTAACCGACCACCCAGCCAATCAATCAATCAATCAATCAATCAATCAATCAATCAATCAATCAATCAATCAATCAATCAATCAATCAATCAATCAATCAATCAATCAATCAACTAATCAATCAACTAATCAATCAACTAATCAACCACCCATCCAATCAATTAGTCAGTCAATCAAATACCTAACCAATCAGTCAATCATTTACCTAACCAACCAATCAGACAGCCAATCAATCAATCAATCAATCAATCAATCAATCAATCAATCAATCAATCAATCAATCAATCAATCAATCAATTACCCAACCTATGAATCAACCAATCAATCACCCAACCAACAAAATCAAACCAACCACCCATCCGATCAATCAATCAGTTGGTCAGTCAATCAATTACCCAACCAACCAACCAATCTATTCATCATTTAGTCAATTAATTACCCAACCACCTAACCACCCAACTAACCAATCAACAAGCCAGCCAATCAATCAATTAACCAATCAATCAGTCAGTCAACAAATTCCCCAACCAATGAATCAATCAACCAACCAACCAACTAATTAACAAACCACCTATCCAATCAATCAATCAATCAATCAATCGCCCAGCCAATCGATATATTTCAATATTTATTCATTCATTTTCTTTTCAGCTTAGTCCCTTTATTAATCCGGGGTCGCTACAGCAGAATGATCCGCCAACTTATCCAGCATATGTTTTACGCAGGGTTTGCCCTTCCAGCTGCAACCCATCACTTGGAATCACCCATACGCTCTCATTTATACACACTATGGACATTTGGATATTTTAATATATTCCAAATCAATTAATCAATATATTTTAAAAAAGCCTTTTGGGGAAGTTTTTGGTCTCTTTTTTTATATTAAAAATTTATATTTAAATTTTTTCAAAAATAAATCGCAGTAATCACAGTTTCAATCATAGATGCAATCAGCCCTGATACTCTTCCCGTAAGCTCTTGTCATTTAAAGAGACAAACAACCCATCTCTCTTTTATAGGCTATGCAGGATGTTTAGTTTATCCTTGATGGACGTTGGTAAACATCTCTAGTGCAGCTTCACCTTTCTCATGTCCTTGAGCTCCAGTAAATTTGAGCCAAACTCTTTTAATCCTCTTCCAGTAGAAGTTCTTCCAGCTTTCCATGCCCTTGAACACAGATTATACATTCGTCTGAGCTTTTCAACCCCTTCTTCTCATGTGTGGATCAAATCTTTTCTTCAAAGTTGTCATAAAACCAAAATAAGTGTATTAAGCCATGCCAATATTTTTACAAAACCACGCAATATAAATGGTTATTACTTTATTGCTTTATTTTTTATTTACTATTTTTATTTTATATTTTTGGTCTACCTCAAATGTTGACTAATGTATGATGTAGAACATGAAAGACATTAAAAGGGTTTTAATATTCAAAAATCACTTTTATACGGGGTTTAAACACCATTGTGTAGCAACAGTCGGTGAATATAACCAGATTTCAATGCTGAACATTTAATAAATCTGTTTTTTATAATCACACTTGATAAAAACCGACTGCAGAAATACTTTGATTGACATGCTTTCTTTGTACGTGTCATCAGAGGGGGAAAGCCCCGCCCATTAGTGACTATCTCTCCCTCAATAGCATAGGACTTTAGTCTTGTTTTTGAATCTGTCACTATGCTGACACATTGGTATTTGTAGCTCCGACCACTTTTGAAAAACAGCACAGTCTCATTTGAATTTAAAGCAACAGTCACCAAAACTACACAATTTGGATTAAAGCCTGTAAAGGGGCAGTTTTGAAAGAGTTATAAAACATTAGTTGTAGGGTATTTTAAGCTGAAACATCACGTACACACACTAAGGACATCAGAGACTTAATTTACATCTTGTAAAAAGGGCCATAATAAGTCCCATTTAGGGCACAGTGTGTAATTTGTGCCACTAGATGGCGCATATTCACAACAAACAAAGGCAAATTTTTCATGATGCCCTGATTGAGTGTGGGATATCATAGGAGTTGTAGTCTTCGATGCATCCTATGGGACTCCTGCAGAAATTGTGTTGATGGATGAGCCAAAGTATTAGGTACTAAAGACCTTATTGTCATAGTAGTATGAACCAGAGTAAAGCTGAAAGCTGAAATAATGTGAAATAATAAAAGTGAAATAATAGACTGCTGAAGCAATTGCTGATGAGAGACATGCCGTGCACAATGCGACACAAAGGCAGCAGAGCTTTTATTATGCCTGATTCCAGCTCCTTGAATCTATGCCCTAAAGGGATTTCTGAAGGCATTGCTACTAGTACCAATAAGTTATGCCTAATTCATAGCTAAATTAGCTTAATCTTAATAATAGGTGAATTAAAAATATTTCACTTCACTTTTACTTCCGCTAAAGGGGATGCCCATCACACAGTTGACAGATTTTTTTCAGAATTTCCTGAAATGTTTTCTAATGGCAGGTAATACTGTCTATTTCCCTACTCTATGTTGGGGTCTTTGTTTGGGCTTTGAGCTACAACCTTTTTGTTTACTGCTCCTCAAGCACATGCTGCGGTGAGGTTGGTCTCTTTGTTTTCGTCTCAGACCTTCCCAGACCCGGATTTATCTCCTCATATCCAGCTTTAACAGCATCTGTAAATCGTGCTCAGCACGACTCTCTCTCTGCAGGCCAAAGCCACTGTTGCAAAATGGAGGGAACTATTTGTCTGTAAGCCTGTAAATTTCTGGAGCTTTTTAAAGAGCTGCCTGCCGCCTCTAAGAGCCAATAAAGAAGAATATCCAGAGAGTCGAGTGAACAGTGAATGAGCTTCAGCCCAGCGGGGTAGAAGAGACCTTATACCCACTCAAATTCTTTTCTCGGTTTGACGAGAATAAATGGAAGTTGGGGCCCTGCTTCATGGCACACTTGGGGCCTCGGGGCTAGTGGTTCCTACTTTTCTCCACAGGGCTTTTCATTTTCACCATGGCTCATAGTGTTTGGAATTTGCTCTATGCTACTTAAAATGTTACACTATCGAACAGCCTTTCGTAGAATAATTCACTAGATTGCATGAGTGGACATTCTTAATATGATCAAAAGAAAAATATGTCCAGTGTCTTTGCTTATTCTCTGCTAAAGTTAGGAGTGATAAGAATGTCTTTGATCTGGTGTAATGCATTTTTTCTCAGCTGTACTGAGTTCAGTGATGACTAAAAGTATAGTGCAAAATTCAGAGTGCATGTGCAGACTATATACCAAGCGGCAACCTCCTGCTCTCCCTCAGGAAGCCAATACGGAAGTAACTAAAACTGCAATTAATCGAAATTCCGCTAATCCTGGCCGTTCCTGGCTCCATAATAGAGCCAATTTCAATTGAGCCCACTGTTAGAGTGGCCAACTTTACAGCAGAAAAAAGGGTGTTTACAGCCTGGTACAAAAAAAGATTTTTGTTAATACAGCTAATATTACCCTTCATGACAACTGTGAGGGGGTGAATTTTTTTATAACTCATCAGTTTCCTTTATATTAATTTATATTCAGTTTGCATGATTAAGGGCGTGGCCACTTGAGTGACAGCTAGGTCCCGCTGGTCGCCGTCACGTCACCTCAGCTGACTCCGGCAGATTAGCCATGATGTCAGCATATTCAACGTATTTCTGTGTTGTTTTATGTGACTTTACACAGTCAACTGCCTTTTGGACTTGTTTCCTATAATTATCAGATGGCATGGCATGCTGTGTGCTCTTAATTGTGCTCACAAACCATTCACGTGGCCTCCGTTTCCCATGTGAGTAAAGTTATATACTTATATACCATCTCTATACATGTATTTGTTTTATTTAAGATCATTTATTGTTTATATTTATATTTAGAGCTGTAATGCACTGCAGAATCTGACAGACTGATTAGCCGTAGGCTCTAGAACAGTCATCTGAAGCGTTGTCATACAGTGTTATGCTGGATTTCATCAATAGTCTTACATTAACTAACACAGACTATATCTGAAGTGTTTGGAGGTAATTCGCGTTTTCCTCCTGTTGAAAAACGTCATAAGAACAAAACTTAGTGGCTCAGTGTATTACTACAGTGTTTTTAAAAGTCTAAACACTTTATTGATGTAGTATACAACCAAGCACATGTGGTCAGAATACAAACGAGTCACAGGTAATAAAGTATTAAGCGTTCTCCCAAAGCAAAGTGTGTCTAAGCCAGGTCCAAGCAAAATGCCAGCAGGTGTCTGTAGCTTCGCTCACTCTCCGCCTCTTTGCCCTTGTTTGGTATGCCGCCGTGGATGCTATGAGGCGCGAACAACATGGCGACGGTTGGCCATGCCTACTTGTGGCTTCTTTTGGGCTCTTCAGAAACCTATGGGTGACGTCACGGATACTACGTCCATATATTTTACAGTCTATGCTATATACATACAATTGTACATTGTGAGCATACAACATGATTGAAACCAGTGTATACTCAGGGCTACGTCTCAATTTAATCCTGATGTATTTTCAGAATGCTGGTGGTCTAGAGAAATTTTTAAGATGTTGGAAAATGCTAAAAATGCCTTACTGCATATGCTTAGGTGGCTACAAAAGCTGAAAGTTCATACAGAGAGTTCAGACGGCAAAGTTTTCAAACTATTCTCATTTATAAGCAAAACGTCTCACCTCTTACTGGTACTTTCCTGATTGCTAGTACCATTTACGGATCCACTTATGGTCTAAAGTGCTCTCATGTTTTGATGCAGGACAGCAACCGCAAGCAAACATTCTGTCATCTTTGCAGGAATGCAATAACAAGATTGCACAAAATAACATTCATCTTTAACAACATTGTGAACGTGAATAACGGCACCTTTCGGGCATATCTAATGCTACAAGATGTCACATAAATATTTTCATTAACCAAATCTTTTTTGAAATGCAAATACAGTTTTTTTTTAAATATAGACACTTTTGTGAACATCTTTATTAATATCTGTTTTGCAATGAAGCTGTCTGAAAGTGTAAGGTTGGCCAGAATGAAGAATGAAAGATATTATGTTCTATTGTAACAATCTAGGTGCATAGTCTAAAGCGCATGGCGGAAAAGCATTAGGGGCATGTCAGAATCCACTTTTGCTATTTTAAGGACAGAAAAATACAGTTTGTGCCCCGGCGCATGGTCTAACGGGGTTGTGCTTATTTTCCTAATGAGTTATGGGTGTGTTTTGAGCATAACATGTTATAAACTATTCAGAGTCTCATCTCCAATTCCCTTTAAGAGTCAGTTGCGTCGCACCATGGTGCATTTGCTATTTACATGGCGGAATTTGTGAAAAAACTGAACAATTCACTACCACGAAAAGTTACACAAACCATCTACAGCGCAATGATAATAAAACAAGCTTCCACCATTCGGCCTCTTTACTCTCTCTTTACTTTTTACTCCTTTACTTTTGTGGAGAAGGAAACGGTGTTGTACTCACTCCACTGAAGACATCCATTAGCCTACACATTTATTTTTGCTTGTTGATCCCAAAGATTTGTTTAAAAACTATTTTAAATTCAGTTCTAATTTGCAGAAAACTAATAAATGAACAATAATAATGTAGTGTGGTATATATAAAAGTTATATCCAAACATACGTCCTGTTCTTATGCCCCTTATGGGGATGCATACGTGTCCAAAACCTGACAAGTGGACAAACCTTAACTTGTTTTAATTAAAGCAAATATAAATATGCATGTAATAAATACTACTACTAATAATAATAACATTATACTAATGTAAATTGTCATGAATAAACTCAAAAAGCCCACCGAGGGGAGGCATGAAGGTAGTGGTTTTTATATATGATGTAGAAAATAATAATTTTTGTAACATTTTAATCCTTGAATTTTTCCATATGTAAATATATTTGTGTATTTCTGCACATCCTATGTGTATTAAGCAATGTGTAAGCGTTTAGACCTGCATAGACACATAACTAATGTGCTCTGTGCTGGACTTTAGACCAGTTTTTAGTTATTCAGTGGTGCGGTCTATTTCAGTTCTTCAAAATAGCATCACGCCAACAATGCGCCTTAACACAACTCCTTTTTAGACCAGCACACCCATAAGTCCACAGACTATTGGAAGGTTCTTTGTCAGTATGGTTAAAAAACACTGTAGTATTTACTATAAATTAATATAATATATTATGAAGTGGATGTCTGACAGCTGAAAATAGAGCAGTTATCGCAGCCTCTGTTACTTTTTACATTGCACTTACATTTTACATATTTGTTTGCATTTATTATTATTTTAATTTGTCTAGCATATGCGTTTCTAATTTCTGATTCTAGTGCCTTATTAATAAATTGTTCAAATGACTATAATTAAATTAAGTATTTTTAAGAATAAACTATTATGTGTTCTTTGAAAGAGTGTGGTCTTAAAATGACAATAATATCGTTTATTGCAATATAATTTAGTGCAATATATCGTACGACAAAAAGTAGATATCGTGACAAGCCTACAAGCGTTTTCTCCATTAGTGACCCAGTGTCGAGTATTCGTTGCTCTAGAAACCTTATAAAACACCCCTGAAAAAGCTGGTGGACTGAACTTACCCAGTAGGCACAGTTGCAATAGTAAATTCTCATGACTCAGTTTTTTGTCTGTTTTCTTGTATCTCAAACAGTCAAGTTAAATTAGTGATTTGGTGGCTTTTCTGTTAAACAGTGGATAAACAGTGACAGAACTGACAATCTGACTATTGAGTGGATTGTCCTCTCCAGTGAAATCACACAAGGGTCTGGCTAATAAACTTTAATGGCTCTTTCGATCCAATTCTCCATTCTGTAGCATGTACTTGTGTACTTACTGTAGATTAATGTCTGGGTCTAGCCACTCAAATAAGATGTTGTGTTCGTGTGTGTGCTTGTGTTCACAAGCCAGCTTCCCATTACCCTACATGTATTAATCTACATTTTTTTGTAGCAAATGAGAAACCAATGATGAGCATGCAAAATTTAGAATTAAAAATGTTTTGGATTGTGTGTGTGAAGTTCACTTGGGGTGGTTTTTGACTTAATTTTGTTAATACCCTACTGAATAAACAGCTTTAACCAGCCTTGGCTGGTTGGCTGGTTTTAGCTGGTTGACCAGGCTGGTTTTAGAGGGGTTTTGGACACTTCCCGTCTGGTTTACATTAGTCAGCCATTAGTCTTAGCTGGTCTGGCTGGGAGATTACCAGTTAAAACCAGCTTGACCAGCCTAGCCAACCAGCTTTTAGTAGGGTAGGAATAATGGGAGATAGAAACTCATATGGCTAATAAACTCTGGCACAGCCAAAATTACACCTGCGTGACTAATCAGCTGTCACTATTACGCTTGTCTTGTTTTCTGATGGTTGCTAGGTTAACAATACTACAATCAGCCACTCTAAAAACGTTTTTCTTTTCTTTTTTGCGAACGTTGAAAAGATTCACCTAATGTTAGGATGGAAACCCAGCTATTGGTGTGTGGCGGGCCTTCAGTGCTTTTGTAAGGTCTGAGATCTTATGGCTCAGCTCTGCTTCCCGTGTAGCCTTTACACCAGCGTAATGAATCATTCAGCAAATGTTGCTCTTGGACGAGCTTGTTGGAAAAGGACAAAACAGAGGAAGAATATAACAGCAGGGATGATTCACATAGCCATCAATAACTAGTGACTTACTCACTGGACCCTTTCCTTTAAAAAACAGCATTGATTCTCATTCTTGTCCAGGTTTATGCTAGTTAGTGCATTTAAAAAAAGTTAATTTGCCTCATATATATATATACGTATATATATATATATATATATATATATATATATATATATATATATATATATATATATATATATATATATATACATATATATATATATATATATATATATATATATATATATATATATATATATATATATATATATATATATATATATATATATATATATATATATTACAGGTGGGCACTATTTTATCTAGATTAATCTCACTGTAATCTTGGAATTAATCTAGATTAATCTAGATTAAAATGGCTCATTTAAATTTTGCCGAAGGCATTCAGAATATGTGTGCTACCCAAATAATGAATAAATATATGTCTTTGAGAAAGGTTTCTCAAGCCAGGCTGCGCATTAGACCAGGGGCTCATCTCTGATTTCCAAAATACATCACAAACTGCTTGAGAAACTGTTCTACTATGATAATTGGTGATGAAAATAAATGATTTACAATAAGATGTTCTTGTGGTTACTTACTGTTTATTCAGTTAAACATGGATTTTGAACTGTAGGCCTACATAGGCTCCAAACAGCGTATTTTTATTTTTGTTTTTATTTATTTATTTATTTTTTGACCACTTTAATCTGTAATCCTTTAATCAGTGACTCTTTAAGTCATAACTGATGATGTGACAATAAAAGTGATTTGATTTGATTTGACCAGTCCTTACTCCTTATTTGCGTCTTATACCCCAGTTTATCACGGTTGCATAAAATGAAGCGATCATGAGTTACAGTGAAACTGTAAAACTGCAGTTAAAGTCACCCAAAATTACAGGAAACTCTTACTTGAAAGCACTTGACATAAACACCTATATTATATTATTGTCTATTAGGCAAATAACTTGATTAAAGTAAGTGAAAGATCCATAAGGGCATCCTGCTGATTTGATTCAGAAAGGCATTTTTTGTCAGAATGCTCACCGGTCAGGTATACATCCATGCTAAACTATCAAGGTGAAAGTCATCATAGCTTACGTAGAATAGAACCAGCTCCCAACCCAACTTTGGAAAGATTAACAGCGAATTAAACTTTTTAAAATGTGGATAGCAGAGCTTTCCTAGTCTAGGGTATTGTTTTTCTATTCTTTAGTCACACTTTTTTGCATGACTTTTGCATACTATTTTTTGACGGATAAGCTGTACAGTTGGAAGATTTCCTACATAATTTTGTCTCATATCACACAGCCTTTTCATGTAATAACTTGATCATTATTTAATAAAAAAATTAAAATCAATATTTAATTCCCAGGAATCATTTATTGGATTTATCCATTATGGTTATTGATCACTCTGTGTCATCATAGAGGGACAAACCTGAAACGATCTGTTTCAGCTGTTTGCAAAATAAACTCTCACAGTTTCATAAACAATTTCATTCATTCATTCATTAATTTTCTTGTCGGCTTAGTCCCTTTATTAATCCGGGGTCGCCACAGCGGAATGAACCTCTAACTTATCCAGCAAGTTTTTACGCAGCGGATGCCCTTCCAGCCGCAACCCATCTCTGGGAAATATAAACAATTTATTGAATCTGTTTCATATTTTTGCATTTGTAGCTTCGGTAATCTGAGTGTGTCAAGTAAGCGCAGGCTGAGCAGCCTGGTGAAGGTGGCAGGCAAGATCATTGGTTTTAACCAAACTGGTCCAAAGGTAATTTACCATAATTATGTTCTAAAAGAGAGCTTAGAGGATTCTATCCACCCCGGATCTCCCATTGTACTCTGTGTTTCAGCTGTTGCCATTAGGGCGTCGTTTTAGAGTTCCTATTTGCAGGACAAATAGAACCAGAATTTTTTTTATAATGGTGGCCATTAGGTCATTAAATGAGTCCGAGGCGAGAGAGATGCACCTACATAATGATGTATGGTATGTTGTGTGGTACATGGAACTTCGCCTTTGTTATGGCACCTTGTGTTAGGGTTCTGCCACTCTGGTCTTGTAAATTTCTTTTTTTGGTGGCAGAGCCCGGGCACTAGCTGTCTTGTCCTGTTTCTGTCTCTGTGTGCGCGAGCCGTCGTGGGTGTACGCTCCCGCTTGATTCGGCCGCGCGGGCTCTGCGTCCCTCGGACGCGCGCGCTCTTGTACTCTTGTTCGTGTTTTCGTCTGTCTGCGGCGTGGTGTTTCATTCCCAGCGTCTCAGTCTAGTTGTTTCGGTTTTGGTCGACGCTGGGATGAAGCATGCACGCTGCGTGTGTGAGCGCACGTTGAGTTTTAATTCATCGCATGCTCGTGTCTTGCGTCTGTTGTCAAAGCACGTGGCTATGTGTTTACATTGTGGTCACGTGCTTTTGTCGTGTGCTTCATTGTTGTGCTTGTGTTGTCATGAACATGCGGTTAATGAGTTCTCTCATTGGCTGCATGTTCTTGTCCTGTTTTACGTGAGCGCATGTCTTGTCTCTGTCATGCGCTCTCCCGTCTATTGTCTAGTCCCACCCTCCTTGTTAACTCATTATTAGTTTGTCATGTTCACCTGTTTGTGTCAGTTTTCTTTTGCTTTATAATCCCTTCATGTTTTCTGTTCTGTGCCAGTTCGTCGTCGTTATTTCCATGTCCTGTGAGATCCAGTCCTGTTTGTCCTGCCAGCCCATCCAAGTTTGTTTGAGTGTTTGTTTTATTGTTATGTTTTTCCCCCTCGGGGTGGATTTTGTTGTCCTTTTTGTTTTATTTTTATTAATAAATACCATCTTCTGTTGCATTTGAGTCCTCGCTTCCTCATCCTTCCTGAAACCCTGACACCTTGCTGCAATTTTAGTTTCCCTAAACGGGATAATAAAGTTGAGACTCTGAGCTAGCTTACATTAATACTTGCATGTGTTGTAAATGTATTGTGCGACATAAAGATTTGTCTTGTTTTTTCTTGATTGGCTGGAAATGGAGGAGCACTTACACTTAGCGGACAGAAGTCTCTCCTAAATGTTTCCTTTAAGAGTATGAAAGCTGTCCGGCTGTAAAAGCCTGATTTTGTATATAGTTTAAGCAGAGATTAAAAGCCCACAGTGTGCTCTTTCTGTGTCCAGTTATAAAGCAGAGCCTGTGGAGATGAATGAATGCCGTTCTCTGTTCACTGAGAGCTAGCGGCTGATAGCATCTCTCGCTGCATGCGCTTGTGCATTAGGAGACAGTGAGAGTATGGCATGTCTGTAACGGCTAATGTTAGACAATGGACACCCCATTAATTCTCTCTGTTTGTCTCTCACAAAGACTTTCTCATGCCTGAGTTATTATGTTCTACTTCAAGAAATCCATACCTGTTTTAACTTTAGCAGTAATACTAATGCTAAAGCAGCTGTGTCCAAGGCAGCAAGATGCCGTGTCTTGTATAACCACAGTGTTAACTTCAAGAGAATGAAAAGTTGCTCTAAGACTCTTGCTTTAAGTTTATGTATTGTCATATCCTGCTCACAGGCCGTCTTCCTGGCAGCTCAGGCACTCGAGAGACACCAGAGAGTCTCCGGCATGTGTGAACACTTGTGTGCCATGACTGTTTTTCAGCACCATCAGTTTCATTTACAAATATTAAATGGTGAAATGTGCCCTTGGGTTTTAGACGTCCTTATTTTCAGCTCTAAAAAGCTTCTTGTAGAAATCTCTCAGTGCCGCAGAACGATAATTAACAATTTTAAAGTCAACATGATATTAAAATAGGCCGTATTTACTTTTATAATCCACGTGGTGTTATTGCGGTTGACTCTTCGGTGTGCATTATTACAGCGCAATTAATCAAAATGCAATAACTTTCTCCACCCTAAAACAAATAGATCACACAGACAAATAATGTTAGCCTACAGGCGAAACGCTCTGTTGTATTGCAACATTTCAAAAGCTTTGGCAGTATCTGCTAAAGTGAATGCTAATTCATATGCGTACTAATTTGCTTAGACTTAATATTAACCCTCACAACACATTAGTTTGTCCAGGAGTAAATAAAAACATACATACATACATACATACATACATACATACATACATACATACATGCATACATACATACATACATGCATACATACATACATACATACATACATACATACATACATACATACATGCATACATACATACATACATACATGCATACATACATACATACATACATACATACATACATACATACATGCATACATACATACATACATGCATACATACATACATACATACATACATACATACATACATACATACATACATACATACATGCATACATACATACATACATACATGCATACATACATACATACATACATACATACATACATACATACACACAAACACACATACCTACATACATACATACCTACATACATACATACCTACATACATACATAAATACATACATACATACATAGATGCATACACACATATACAGTTAAAGTCAGAATTATTAGCCCCCCTGAATTATTAGACCGCTTGTTTATTTTTTCCCCAATTTCTGTTTAACGAAGTGAAGATTTTTTTAACACATTTCTAAACAGAATAGTTTTAATAACTCATTTCTAATAACTGATTTATTTTATCTTTGCCATGATGACAGTAAATAGTATTTGACTTGATATTTTTCAAGACACTTCTATACAGCTTAAAATGACATTTAAAGGCTTAACTAGGTCAATTAGATTAACTAGGCAGGTTAGGGTAATTAGGCAATAAGTTACTGTATAAGGATGGTTTGTTCTGTGGATTATCAAGACAAAATATAGCTTAAAGGGGCTAATAATTTTGTCCCTAGAATTGGTGTTTAAAAAACGTAAAAACTGCTTTTATTTTAGTTGAAATAAAACAATTAGACTTTTTTGCCAAGAAAAAATATTATCAGACATACTGTTAAAATTTTCTTGCTCTGTTAAACATCATTTGGAAAATATTTAAAAAAGAAGAAAAAAATTGATGGGGGCTTATAATTCTGACCACAACTGTATATATATATATATATATATATATATATATATATATATATATATATATATATATATATATATATATATATATATATATATATATATATATATATATATATATATATATATATATGTATGTATATGTATATATATATATATATATATATGTATGTATATGTATATATATATATATATATATATATATATATATATGTGTGTATATGTGTGTGTGTGTGTGTGTGTGTGTGTGTGTGTGTGTGTAGTTGAAGTCAGAATTATTAGCCACCCATTGAATTTTTATTTTCTTTTTTACATATTTCTCAAAATTAATATTAGATATAGATAATTAATATTAGATAGATAAAAAATAATTCTCAAATAAATTTTTCTAAAATGGTGTTTAAGGTAAATCACAGGAAATAGTAAATATGTCTGATAATATTTTTTTTCTTTTAAAGAAAATTTATTTGTTTTATTTCAGCTAGAATAAAAGCAGTTTTTAGGACCATTTTAAAGTCATAATTATTAGCCTCTTTAAGCTATTAATTTTTTTCAATAGTCTACTGAACAAACCATCATTATACAATAACTCCCCTAATCACCCTAACCTGCCTAGTTAACCTAATTAACCAAGGAAAGCCTTTAAAGCTGTATAGAAGTGTCTACAAAAATATCTAGTAAAGTATTATCTACTGGCATCATGTAGATAAATCAGAAATTAGAAATCAGTTATTAAAACTATTTTGTTTAAAAATTTGTTGAAAGAAATCTTCTCTCCTTAAAACAGAAATTGGGGGAAAATAAACAGGGGGGTAAGTAATAATTCTGACTTCAACTGTATAGTATTTAATTGCTTTAGTAGAAACCTAACTGAACAAAGGTTGATAAAAACACATGGTTGTTAAAGGCTTTTTTCACGGTATTAGATTGAGAAATCGGAGAAGTGCAGTTTACCACAGTCAGTAGTGGACAAAAGACTTGAACCCTATTTAAATGCCAGATCTATTTAAATTACCTGTGATCCGATCAACCAAAACACATCTTATTACTCGGTATAAACATGAGAACAGTCATGTTTACATTGCTGATTCCCTGTCTCATCCATGTTTGCCATTTTTGATGTTCCCATGGTAAGCTAAATAAACAAGCCTACGTATGTCGCATGATTGCCCTGGTTGAAAAGCCGTGCACTGGAGCACGCAATGACAAAAATTAGATTGATTAAATCAAAAAGGTGTTCAAATTACATAATGACGAGAAATAATAAAGATCACACCACAAACACATAAAAACGAAAGTAACGAGGCCGATTTAAAAATGTAAGGAGTAGAAAGTACTGAAGGGCGAGGCAGTGGCGCAGTGGGTAGCACGTTCGCCTCACAGCAAGAAGGTCGCTGGGTCGCTGGTTCGAACCTCGGCTCAGTTGGCGTTTCTGTGTGGAGTTTGCATGTTTCTGTGTGGAGTTTCCTCCGGGTGCTCCGGTTTCCCCCACAGTCCAAAGACATGTGGTACGGTACAGGTGAATTGGGTAAGCTAAATTGTCCGTAGTGTATGAGTGTGTTTCCCAGATGGGTTGCGGCTGGAAGGGCATCCGCTGCGTAAAAAACTTGCTGGATAAGTTGGCGGTTCCTTCTGCTGTGGCGACCCCGGATTAATAAAGGGACTAAGCCGACAAGAAAATGAATGAATGAAAAGAAAGTACTGATATTTGTGTAAAAATGTAAGGAGTAAAAGTAAAAAGTTGTCTGAATAATAAATAGTGGATTAAAGTACTGATACTAGAAACATCTACTTAAGTACAGTTACAAAGTACTTCCCATCTCTGGTGTTGCCCCATATATCTGTTATCTGCTTCCAAATATAAATAGTTGTTGGATATTGCTATGAAAAAAAAGAGTGCATTCCTATTGTGTAATTTGCTTTGAATGAGACATGATGGTGATGCTGTTAAAGAATTCAAACATGAAGAAATTATCAAAATACAAGCTCTTGCACAAAAAGTGGAACAATTAAATTTCAGTGCAGTCTTGAATGTCATCATGAGTTTATAGTCATTCTTTTTCTTAATTGTCTGTTTTCAGGTATAGCGCGGTTCCTCAGTCAGCCTGAGATGGCGTCGGTGCGGGTGGGCGACAGTCAAGTGTTGAGCTGTGAGGTCAACCCAGACCTGGTGTCCTTCATCCGCTGGGAACAGAATAAAGAGGCGGTGGAGCTGGACCACAGAGTCTTCAGTCTGCCCAGTGGAGCTTTGGTTATTAGTAACGCCACAGAGACAGACGCGGGTCTGTACCGCTGTGTCATCGACAACGCTGGACCCACCAAGATCAGTGAAGAAGCACAGTTACACATACTGACAGGTAATTATTGCTAGGTTGTGATATATTGGTGATGTATAAACATCGGCTGATATATTAGTGTGATAAACAAAATTAGGCTTGATATCTTTTTAGTAAATGAGAAAACAGAGGGCGTGGCGTGTTTTTTTTTTTTTTTTTTTTTACTGCAAGCTTGGATGTAGTAAAGTAGGCATTTCATTCAAAAAGGTTAGGAAATTGGTATCCGGAGAGTTATTACAACCTAACAGACACAACCTCCTCACCATTTCTGTTTGTTGTCAAAACTGAAAGTTTTAGGGGCGTGGCTAAGTATGTTAGCCACGCCCAATGCCTCAGACAGACGTAATCTGGGCGTTTTTGAGGGAGTTCTTAAGCGCCTGTGATTGACCACGCACTCAACAGAAAGAGCTTTGATTGGCTCTAACGGTCAGTAAAGTTAAACGGCCGTGACACTCTCTGCTGATTCATTAAGATGATGCAGTGGAGAAGACTCGCTCGAAAATGTTACCTCATGAAAACACCAGCAGGTCAAAGGGGCCACAGAGAGTGAGAGAGAGAGAGTCTACAGCAGAGCTATTCAATTGGCAGGCCGCGGGCCGAACTCGGCCCCTGAGGCAATTTGTTCTGGTCCTCCAAATAGTGTGATCAAGACATCAAAAATAAATTTAAGTTAAGCTAAAAAACAGCCGCTATAGTAGGGCTGGGCGATTTAGCAAAAAAAAAATCTAGGTTTTTTATAAAGTTTGACCGATTCACGATTTCGATTTTTAATTTAGTTATTTTTTTTGTTTTTTACTAGTCTTCTCAAAACATTACAACAGCATGACTGAAGTAACACTCTCTTTATAAGTAACTTGAAAAACCATCTGGTTAAGGAACATTGTATTTTTAATGGCCATGTCATACAAAAATCAGTCAAGGTGTAAATAAATGTAAAACAAATTCACGAGTTAAATAGCGTTGCTGAAGATTTGAATAAGAAATATTTGTGTAAATATTGCAGTTGCAGGAATACAGAGGTATTTTTGCTAGTTTTGCTGAGCCTAGGAAAGATTGGCTGTCAGCTCGGCTTTGACTTTGTCTTCTGATTGAATGACAGGTTGTAATGCTGCTGCCTTTTTCTTAAAAAGATACAGTGGAAAAAAAGGACTGAACATGGAAACTGTAAAGCCTAATTTAACCCAATGTGTGAAGTTGTGGATGTATAGCAGGAGCAAATACAAGCACCAGATGTGTGTCTAATATAAAATAATACATTGAATCTATTTTTATTTTTCACCCTTTTAAATACTGATCATTTGATGCGCTTTGCTCCACTCTCTTTTATGCTGCCTGATCTGTCTGGTTTTCAACTAGGTCCGCTAAATGACGTCATGGGGGCGGGTACTTTCATTTTTACTGCTACAGTCCCTCACCTCTGCTCGTGTTCAAACCAAAAGATCGGCGCGGTTTTTCACATGGCAGGCTTTTACGTCCTTCATACATGTTGAGATCGAGTTTATCGACTTGATGAGGGAATGTCTTGACAATCCACAGAGACGTGCAACAAGTAAAATCCTACATGACTTAACAGGCAGTCAAGCGCCGCGACACCGCGCGGACATGACAGTTTAAACTTTCACACACCAAACGCGCACATTGACATGATATTTAACATGAAACTAATCAGATGGCGCTCTGTGGTGCGGCTGAAATATGAACTGCTTCGTGAATCGTGGATGGGCGGCGCCGGTGTGTGTATAGAAACCTGTTTAGAATTCTATAATCCATGGCGTGGTGCTGTGCGGCGCGTCGCCGAGAGGCGCTTCTGGTGTGCTTCCTGCTTCATACAGAGAGTGAACCCAAGCGCTTTGGCGCCATTATAATGTATTAAATATATATATTTTTAAAAATCACGATTTCTCGATTTCATTCAAAATTAAATCGTCTTAAAACGTAAATTCGAATTAATCGAAAAAATCGGAAAAATCGCCCAGCCCTACACTATAGTTATGAAGTGACGTGCGTCTGTTTAATACAGCACAAGCTGAAGTTAAAGGCTGCGCAGAGCGTGAGTCACCTGACATTAAGCCAGTGGCGCGGGCAGCCAGAAACATTTGGATATGTTTGTGGAAAAGGTCTTTTGTACAATGCACTGATATCGTTATTATGGATGCAACGATTAGCCGACTTCACTAATAACCGTGCTCTAATTCATTGCGGTTAAATAACCGTAAAGACTTCCCAGCACTGAGTTTCTTTTGCATGAAACAAAACTGCTGCAACTAAACAAAGTTATGCTAACTGTGTGCCAGTTTAAAATTCAGAGATTATACCAAGGCTAATATGCATGCACATTGGATTAACTATAACAGAAGGCCGTTCGCATATTCTGTCTTTACCGCGCACAAGTTCGTTATTTCCAATGTAGACGTGCACATTTTGGGAGTGGTGTGGTGATGATTGACGCACTCGCACCCTCCAGGTGCACACAGTAGAAATTATCTCATGCTGTAGTGGTGAGAGTTGTGCGTGGCTTTTAGTGCAATGTAAACAAAAGATACGTTATTATCATAAATTATTATTATTCATATAGAAGAATTATTGAAAATTATTAAAATGATTATGTAGGTTATGAACGCAGATGACAACAACTGTTCATTTAAAATCTTAGCTAATACATAGCTAAAATTAGCATTAGACAAATACGATTTTTTTATTTATTCTTGTTTTTATTTATTTATTTATTGTTCTTTCATTTATTTTCATTGTAAAATTATCACTCATGTTTAAATCCAAAACTTTTCCATTTATTTTTAAGTTCAAATAGAAAAATGGACTAGTGTTTGTTTTTTATTGATATTTTGGGCTGTATTTGCTTACTGAGCAGCAATAAACAACACTCAAATATAAGCAGTTTTCTTGTGATTTTCTAAACTAGTAGTGTGGTGAATTTATTAAATGCATAATAATCGTGATAACCGTGAAACCTTGATTTTTTTTCACGCTGTAATCGTACAACCAAAATCTATAATTATTGCATCCCTAATTGTTACGCAGTTTAAAACATAACATCTGAATGTGCCTGAATGTAGAAGAAGCCTACTTAAGCATTGCACTGCTTTTGTTGTGCTTTGAAATACATTTGAATATGTTCGTAAAAAAGCCACATTGTACTGTGCACTGATATTATGTAATTTCAAAAAACAACATATTAACATTTTAATGTAGTAAAATACAACATGGGTGTCTTAAGGAGCAAAAATCCAACATATGGGCTCTTATATGGTGTTGTGTCATCACTTATATTGCAAGTCATATCTCTCCGGCCCCTCATGTGGGATGCTTTTCATGAACTGGCTCCCATGAAACACTAATTGAATAGCCCTGGTTTACAGCTTTCATTTTGTTCCTAACTGGGTTCACAAGTAGCCTAGTTACTTCACAAGCAGTGAATTGTGCCCAGTTATCTGCTTTTTAAGTAGTTAGAGCATTTTAATTACTCGTGGTCTCCTCCCTCGCCATAGTAAGCTACCACCATATAAGGCATACGTGATAAATGACATCAGTACAATATAACCGGTTATGATTATTACTAAACCAATATCAATCATTTTGTCACCCCTTATATGTACAGTTAAAGTCAGAATTATTAGCCCAACTTTGATTTATTTATTTTTATTTTTTAAATATTTCCCAAATTAAGGAAATTTTCACAGTTTGTCAGATATTTTTTCTTCTGGAGTTTTAAATTTTTTAAAAGCCATTTTAAGGATAATATTATTAGCCCCTTTAAGCTATATATTTTGTTGATAGTCTACAGAACAAATCATCATTATACAATGACTTGCCTAATTACCTTAACCTGCCTAGTTAACCTAATTAACCTTGTTAAGCCACTTTAAGCTGTATTGAAGTGTCTTGAAAAATATCTAGTCATTAAAAATGAGTTATGAGAAATTAGCTATTAAAACTATTATGTTTAGAAATGTGTTGAAAAAAAAAATCTGTCCCTTTAACAGAAAATGGGGAAAAAATAAACAGGGGGGCTTATAATTCAGGGGGCTAATATATTGTCAAATATATTATCATAAATCATTTATTTTGGTTGCAGTTACTCACATTTAATCTTTTCCCGGCACTAATTTATACTTATAAATATCATAAAATCTTAAAATAATGGTTTGTAATAACCAAAAAAAAAGAAACTTTTAATTTTAGCTTTTTTGTAATTACCAATATACTACTGCATGGCCTGTAAAAGACCAATTGTACAGTATACTGTGTCTTTATTTAAAAAAAAAAAAATTCAAATGTTTTAAATTAATTATTTATTTGTTCAAAAAGAACAAAAACTGAGAATAAAAGGAGACATTGATAGCTGACACTGAAATAGGCACAACTGCATGAAAGAGAGAGAGAGAGAGAGAGAGAGAGAGAGAGAGAGATTTAAAGCTATGTGTGGCGTTATCAAAGAGAACAATGTGATTTATGTTGAAGTTAAGGGGGAATGAACTCCTTTGAGGCAGATATTCAGCATGCAGATTTATTTTTCCAGGCTCATAGATATTAGATAACATAAATCAGGCCCAAAGCAGCGTCACCTGCTGAGGTTATCACACTAAACCTGGAGCACAAGCCAACATGTAAAGGAGCAAATAAAACACCTTTTCTTCCTCCTCGCTGAGATAAATAAACAATGAGTATTACAGCCTAAAGGGTTTAATGTAGTCTGTAGATTGTAAACATTAAAATGCATTCTATAAATAATGTATGAGAGATGCAACGATGTGACAAATTCACAGCATGATTATAGTGACTAAATTTATCACAGTTTTCAGTATTATCACAGCTTTGTTTAAATGACCCAAACATGTTGAAAAATGTTTCACACTTATGCAATCCACCAAGTTTTTTTTTTAAATCAGATAAAATAAAAAAAAATAAAAAAAGAATTAGCAGTTTTTTGCAATTTTTGTGGCAAACATTAACAAATGTCTGTGCGTTTTGGATTTGTTTACTTATACTATTATTTCACGTTTTGATTTTATAGGTACATCTTTTTTCTGATTAAAGATATTGTTTGTTAAACCTGTACCAGTTTTTAATAATTATGGGTAAAATAAGCAAGGTTTAAAAGATTTACATTGTCAAAATGTTTTTAAACATTTAAATATACTTTAAAAAAAAAAAGCTAAATGAAAAAAAAAAAAAACTATTTAAAAAATTTTATGAACCATAAATTTCACAAATTGTTTTCACTTAATGTTGGTTATGCCTGTGAATGGACACAGTTAGTTTGCATAAAATCAAATTTACAATGTTTATTTTGCTTGCGAACAAATCTAGCAAAGAACAATTCCAGAAACTACATAAAAAAAACTAGAAAAGGAAGAAATCTCTTTGAATTTTGCAGAAATATACACAGCAACCTCTGGTGGATTTACAAGAAATGGCATGCATTAGAAAACGTGGGCAATTAGGTATTTTTTGTCAAAAAAAAATGCATATGTGACCTCTAGTGAATTTGAGAAAATAAAAGAAGGACAGTGCCAGAAACCAGGTAAAAAATAATAATAAATAAAATAAAAGCAATGAAAAAAATCATGGTAAAAGCACACTTATTTAGTTTGCTTCTGAAAACATTATAGGTTGGGTTAGAGAAGGGGTGGGTGGGTCAGTTGATAGCAAGCTAATGTATTTTGCACAACAAGGCCGTCTTCTCACAGACACGTGCGAGAAGGGTGTGTAAATGCGATGAGCAAACGTGATATTTGAGATTCACAGAAATGTACACAGCGTCCTTTGGTGGGTTTACGATAAATGGCACATATGTAAAAACATGGCTATTTAACGTATTTGAGATTGTCAAAAATGTAGTTGTCAAAAATGTAGCTGGCCTCTAGTGCAGTGGTCCTCAACCTTTTCTTCTCCGCGCACCGGTCAACGCTTGACAATTTTACTGCGGACCAGGGGGAGGGGGTAGCTAGGTGACCATCAACCGTTCTCAGAAGAAGACAAGCTGACAAAACATTGCTGGTACTGCACTGCACTGCAAAACACTGCAGTGTTTGGGTGTTCTGTGTTTGTCTGAGATTATTAGTCTTACCGAAATGTGTATATTCCATATAAGTGGAAGCTGAATGGTCAGGTCTTGTCATGTGACCTGCGGTGCGTTTACTGGATTCATTCAACTTAGTGCATCTGGTCTGGAAGGCGGGAAGAGCGTCACGCCGTATCATGCCGCTTGGAAATTACGAACTTGTGCAAACTCTAGAAAAGTGGGATCTCCATCTGTTGATCTTCTACACAGCCGTAGAGGATTCATCTGGTTCATTGACAACTGGGTTGCGGATCCATTCCTCGGCTGTTCATGGGTCCTTCACTGGGTCTTTTCCCCTTGTTTTTTACTCATTTTGCTTGCTCGTGGGTTAAATTTGGGCCCTCCAAGATGTAAGCGAGAGAATACTGTCATTTTTCAAAATAAATGACTTTTCCAAATAAAAGATCGTTCAGACTCAGATAATAAATAAAACGGAAATAATTATACCAATTGATCCATGGACCAGTATCGATCTGCGGCCCGGTGGTTGAGGACCACTGCTGGATTTGTGAAAAATAAAACTGCAATTCTTATCCCTGTGCATCTATTTTGTGGTTCCCAAATATGTAGCCCTGGGCACATATCTTCAGTAAGCCTGGGTTGAACAATACACTGCTGACACAGATCAAGCAAACCGAACGTCTTTGAGAGTGTCAGAAATGATTTACGTTTGTGATATTGTGTTTTGTAAGCACTGACTGCATTCATTTCTCGATTTTGTGCAGAAACGGGTGAGGAAAGGACGCTGGAGTTTCTCCAGGAGCCTCAACATGTGTCTAAACTGGTCGGCGAAAGTGTCCTGCTCCCCTGTGTGGTGACGGGATATCCCACTCCTGAAATCACATGGATGTACAAAGACCAGCTCATTGAGGACAGGTAGGCAATGACGTCTTTTTTTCTTCTTCTTTATCTTCAGGCAGCGTTTTAGTCTTCGCAGATCTCCCGAGTGGATGGAGACACTGTTATTAATAGCTGCCGAGCTCTGAATCAGACAGTGATTTCCACTAACAGGTCATTGATTCCTCGGCGTGACGAACATGAGCTTTGAGTCCCGCTGTGGCAGCAGTGTCCACTTTTAGAGATCACTCTCTGTGTATGTCTGCTGTTGGGCTGGCACACTGCCCCGTCCCAGCTGCCCGAGGAAATAATTAGAGTGACGGCGCCCGCCTGAGAGGTGTAAATGCCAGTCAAGACTGCTGGTGTCT